>NC_058134.1:211754293-211783115 GCF_016433145.1 Gracilinanus agilis | reverse complement strand
CTCGGCGGGGGCAGCGGCGCCAACTACACCGCGGCAGCGGCGAACCGGGGGGAGGGGGGGAGAAAGAAGACGCGACCGGCTCGGCCCAGCGGAGAGCGACGGCTTCCTCCGCCTTCTCCTCCTCCTGCTCCTCCTCCGCCGCCCCCTCCTCCTCCTCTTCCTCCTCCACCTCCTCCCCCCGCCGTCGCCGTCGCCGTCGCCGCTGCCTCCTCCTCCTCCTCCTCCTCCCGCCGCCGCCGCCGCCGCCGCTGCCGCCGCCGCCGCCGCCGCCGCCGCCGCCGGCCCATGACTGAGCCCTGCTGCCGCCGGCCGAGGAATGGGCTCCGGGCTTTGGTAGGCAGCGAAGGGAGTGGGGGACGCTTTTTAAACAGCGATCCGTTTTTTTTTTTTAAATCTCCTTTTAAAAAATAATGGCAAACTCGACTGGGAAGGCGCCGCCGGACCAGCGGAGAAAGGGACTTGCTTTCCTGGACGAGCTGCGGCAGTTCCACCACAGCAGAGGGTGAGAGCAAAATCGGGCGGGGGGAAGGGACTGGAGGCGATCCTCTCACCCGGGAGGGGACCCCAAGGAGAGAAGGGGGGATCCTGGCTGACAAGTGCGGTGTTTTCTCTCCGGTAGGTCTCCTTTTAAGAAGATCCCTGCTGTGGGTGGGAAGGAGCTGGATCTTCACGGTCTGTACACCAGAGTCACTACTTTAGGCGGATTCGCGAAGGTGAGTGGAAGTTTTAATTTGTATTTCCCTCTCGCTAACCTCCTCCAAAAAGTCTCCTTTGACCCCAGAGTGGAAACTCGGGGATGGGGGGGGTGCATTCGGTGGAGAAATGGGTTATTTTTCTTTTTAGCCGATGGCAAAGAAGGCAGATTGTGGAGGTTTTTTTTTTTTTTTTTTTTTTTGGCCTTGTGGCTTGTGTGCGTGCGATCAGCAGGGGGGGGGGGGCTGTTTCTGTGTGTGGAGCCCGGGGTGCGCCGCACACTCCTCGGTACCCCCTTTCCCCTCGCCCCATCAGCGAGGGTTTGGGGAGGAGTGGAGCCGTGTGTGTGTCTGTGTGTGTGTCTGTGTGCGCGCGCGGGGCTCTCGCTCCCTGAGTCAGTTTGTGCTGCCTGTTATGAGCGCTGCCGCCGCTACCGCGCTAGCACAGGCGGAGACACACAGAGCCACAGACTCTGAGAGCAGTTTTCGTGCAACTCAAAATTAGCGCGGGCAGGTTTAACATCGATAATCTGCAGCGAAATGATCCTGGCAGCCGGGGGCACCGCCTCAGCCCCTTCCCCCTTGGTTTATATCGCTAACAAAAGAAACCAGGACCTGTCTCTAAATAGCCATCTTAGGCTTCAAGGCTAGGCAGAAACTGTAGGCCTCAAAGAAGGGCCTATAGAGATGGATAGATCTGAGAGAAGGATCGGAATCGTTACCCGTCCCGTCCTCCCCCCTCCCCCCACTCCTCCCCAAACCTGGGACAGTTGCAGTCAGGAAGAGTATTGATCCTTTTGAACTTTTGTGGGTTTGTGTATGTAGGTAATGTGTATGGAAGGAAGCAGCCTAGGGACTTGAGATGGTATTGTTAGTGCTTCAAAAACAAAACAAACCCACCAGATCTCCCCAAACCAAACGAATGTTGTTAAATCCCTGACTTGGGAGAAAACTCATTGATACAGGCAGACCCTTCTCAATGTATTTCTTATCGATTCATCCGAAATATTCAGCGTATGCTTTAGCTACTGATAGATCTTAGTAGAATGAGTATTTATATTGCTGGGTTAGTGTTTCCTCGGGTTATTCACTCTCAGACATGTGTGTCTATGTTTTAACAGGTTTCTGAAAAGAATCAGTGGGGAGAAATTGTAGAAGAGTTTAACTTTCCCAGAAGTTGTTCTAATGCTGCCTTTGCTTTAAAACAGTATTACTTGCGGTAAGTGGGAGTGACTCTTACATACTATTAGGGAATATGGAATTTAACACAATTTTTGGGGAAGCTTTATAATCATTAAATGTTTTAAAATAAAACACAATGTTTCAATGCTATTAATCTATAGTCTGAGAGATGCTTAAGTATCAATTAAATGTATGGGGCGTTTCCTCTTGTTTGTTTATATTTTACATCTAAAACTTTACGGGTGATTCTCCCTCCCCCCATGTTTGTAAACACTTTTGTGACATTGTTATTGATTGTTTGATATTGACAGGAGGCTGAAAGGTAATGGTAGCTATTGAGTAAAGCTAGTTCCTGAAACTTTGTTTCTCTTAGGGAAAAAATTCTTTGTTTTAGAAGCTTGTTCACTTAAAAAAAATACTTTCTGGATTTTAAAAATGAGACTTGTGGGTAGATGTTATTGGATAGCTTTGCAGTAAAGTATTGGAAGAAGTTAGTTTTTCAAAGTAATTTGAATATCCAGACTGCTTCAAGGAGCAGTTAAAGTAGTGTAACTTAAACATATTTTAAAAGTATTGTTAAATTTTTAGAAAAAGTAAAATGACTTTAGTATTTGTTAAACAAAATTAAACATTGTGGTTTCGAGTTTCTCTTTTTTCTATTTTATCTGAATATCATGAACTTTAAAATAAAATTCCCGTTTGTGCCCCACTTTAGTTACTATACCTTGAGATATAAACTATTTGTAAGGAGGGGGACAAGTAGCTTATTTTATTTTTTATGTTTATTCACCCAGAAGGATAATTGAAATTGCTCATTTTGAGGGGAAAACTTTTATAAAGACTTTGTTAACGTTTTTTGTCTGGTGTGAAAACATAAGTGCCATTCATGCTTTTGTTTTGTAATATAACTTACATATTTTGATGTTTGCATTTGTTCATTGCTCAAAATGTATACAAACTATTGTGTCACAGTAAGCATTCTCAAGAAGGAAATGAAGTAATTGCACAAGTGAACTTTCTATTGGCTGTCTTAGATTGATTACAGGCTTGAAGTTGAAGAGTTCACACACTACTTTGTGGGGTAGTTATGAGTTACACAGAAATCTGCATAATCTCAAATATCAGTAGTTTCTGTGTGCCTTGTGTGATGGTATATGTGTGTTAGTTTTAAATAAAGTTCAGGCAAAGCAAAATATCTTTTTAAACATATATAAGGGATGATGTAGGAATGTTGTGAGAAGTATTTCATATTTTGGTTGACTTTCACTTATTTTTACTATAAATTTTAAGGAATTTCCTAAAGAAACTAGCTTATTGAAGTTGGCTTTAGTCTTTTTAGATTTTCTTGTTATAACTCAGAAACAGACTTTTCACATGCCTTTCCAAATTTTATCCATTTTGTATAATATAAACCATATTATAGTTTATACAATAACGCCTAAGCAACCAAGAAGTACTTAGATAGGATTTAACTATGACATTGTTATATATTCCTGAAGACTTCACATTCCATGAAATGAACACCTTCTAAAAGTGGAAGAGTTTTGATGTTAGAATATGGATTTGCTTTCTTGAAATACTGGATTTTAAAAAATATCCAATATTTTAATGTAACTAATTGCATTTTTAAAAAGTTTTGACTAAAAAAAAATCATAGGTGCTGCTTTAAAAAGTTGTTTTAGTATTTGTAATTTTATCTTGGAGTTATATCTGCTGTTGGTAATCGGTAGAAGTCTTAAGTTTGTTTACTAAAGCATTATCAAGGTTGTAATATAGTTATTTAGGTGATTCTCATACTTTTGTTTTCTACTACATTGTAAACCTTTTGTTATCCTGGGTCTTTAATTTTTTTCCACATGTCTGTTCCCCTAGCATTGTTATTTTAGGTGGAAGGTAGAAGGTAGGCTATACTAGGAAAGAGTTGAATCATTTGACTTGGAAATAAAGCCTTGTGAAGATTTGCATGACTTATAAAAGAAATATGCAGGATAAAATTTTGTACTTTCTATCTTGAAAAATTCCCTATGAGTGTAGTATTGTACAGTGACAGTAGATGTATTATGGTAGAGTTTTCACCTTCCCCTGAAAAATAATCACTCTGCAGACAGGATACCAATTTAGATGGACACCTTTTATCACACTGATAGTTACTACAAGAGTGCCTTTTAAAAGAAAGAAACATTAAAGCAAGTGACTTTAGAAGTTAATTATTTGTTTGGTGCAAAAGGAGCTTTTATCTAGTTGGCCAAATAGTTATCATGCTTTTTTCTAGTTCAGAGAATAATTATTCCTTAATAAGGTTGATATTTTAATTAAGGACAAAAAATTCAAGTGCTGGTCATGTGCATGTCTTTAAATTTTTCTGTTGATTTTGACTCAAACTGAGCATAAACGTGTTTACTGAATTTTGTATATACGTATTAATATCTTTCCAAGTGTAGATATTTGTGCATATCTACACAGTCATATAATTTTAGATAGGACCATAGAGAGCACCTATTTCACTATTTTTATAGTTGAAAAAATCCAGGGCGTGTTGTTTTCCAAGGCTTGAGAGTAAAAAATTTAATTGGATATTTATGTAAACTTCGGCAAAGGAATAAAAAAATTGAAGATTATTTAACATCAGGTTAAAGTGGAAAACTTAACTTTAAAATTTTGACTGAAAATGTATCATGTTTTTATGTAATTATTTCTTTTGAAAATCTCAATATATTTCACAGATTTATCTTTATAGTGTCCTCATTAAATGCCTTGGAGTAAGTGACAATTTTTCCCCATTTTAGACAGTGAAACTAAGGCATGATAAAGTTCAGTACCTTCACTAATGTTATTTTGTTGGAGGAATTACTGCCATTTTTTTAAGCCAATGATATTTAATCAGTCAAGTAGGAGAAAGTCAGTCTCTCAGGCAGATAATGCTAAAGGATTAGAATGTAATTGAAGTTTAGATATGACTGGTTTTTATGACAGTTTCAAAGTTGTTCAAATTTTTAAAAATGTTGTTTTAGGGATAAGATTGATGGGATTTACTGTTTATGTTTTTATTGTGAATTTGAAGTTGTGATATGGACCAGGTTTAGTGAAATATTTAAAATATTAGATAAAGAATTTTGTTTGAATTTATAGTCAAGGTCAACTCAGCATTTCTATTATAAAACTGGATTTTTTTTTTTTAAGGTTAGGTGATTAAGCTTTGTATAATAGCATCTGGACTTGGTGCCAAGGGATCTGAATTTGAATCCCTGCTCCAACTACCTGTGTGTGACTTTTGTAAGTCATCTTCTTGAGCCTCTTTCCTTGGCTGCAAAAAAGGTATATATAATATTTCCACTGTCTACTCCACAGGGTTAGGAGTTTTGTGAGAAAAGTGCTTTGAAAGCATTAAAGAGCTTTAAACATGTGTGCTGTTGGTTTAACTTTGAACAAGTTCCTTAGCCTCTCTTTCTTAATTTTCTTATCTATACATTGAGGGAATTGGATTAAGTGAACTGTAAGACTCTGCTACTTCTGAATATTAAAAGTGTCTTGAGATATGAAGAGGCTGTGTTGCCTAGTAGAAGGCACATTAGACTTAGAGATTCAAATTCAAATCTTGCTTCCAACCCATACTAGTTGTATCATGGACAGATCTGTTTACCAGAGACTTTTCTTATTAACAAAAAAATCTGTATCTCAACCTTGAAGGACTAATAAGATCAAATGAAATAATATATATAAAATACTTTTTAATCCTTAAGGACTTTCCCTTAGAATGAAGTAGTAAAGTATAATAGAAATAACATTAGTTTTTGAATCAGGGGTTCCATTACCATTATGGTAGAGTGTGTGTGTGGGAGTACCTTAGGGATCTCTATTTGTCCCCTGCACTATTTAAGATTTTTGTCAATCACTTGCATAAATGCATAGATGGTATTTTCATAAAATTTGCAGATGACATAAAGTTTGGAGAGATGACTAACATATAAAATAAAGATCCAGAAGGACCTTGACAGGCTAGAGGATTGGACTAAATCTAATAAAATTACATTTAATAGGAATAAATAAAAAGTATATTTAGAAATAAATAGAAATTCATTAGGAATAAATATAAATACACACACCAGACTCTTAATTTCCTCATTTTTAATAGTTGTTAAATGATGAAGTTTAAAAAAAAACCACATTTAAAATAGACACTTAATTTAGAATTTACCTACCATCATGCCTTCTAACTCTCATGAATTTTACAGAATTTGAGAGTTGGAAGGGATCTCTGGGATGTGATCTGGTGCATACACAAAAGGGTTCTCTACTGTTACATACAACCTGAGTAGTCATTTCAGTCTCTACTAGAAGACTTCAAGGAGAAGGAAGCCTACCACTGATTTCATCAGTTCACACCACTTTTGGCTAGTTGTAATTGTTAGCAAGTTTTCCCTGAAAACAAGCCTAATTTTGCCTCTTTTCAATTTCTACCCATTGCTTTTTTGTTCTGTTCTTTGGTGACAAGTAGAATTAAGTCTAATCTTCCCTCCACATGACAGTCCTTCAGATACATGGAGACAGCTATCATGACTCCCTAGAGGCTTTTCTTCTCCGGGCTAAACATTCTAGTTCTTTCAAACAATTTCAAATTCAATTTCAAACAATTTTCATAAAACATAGACTCAAGGCCCTTCACTATGTTTGTTGCCCTTCTCTGGACACTCTCCAGCTTATCAATGTTCTTTTAAATAGTGGTACTCACAACTGAGGACAATCCTGTAGATGAGCTTTGACTAGGATAGAGAGTACAGTAGAACTGTTGCCTTATAATTCCTGGAAGGTAGGCCTCTTTTAATGCAGCCCAAGATTGAGTTATCACATAGTTGATTCTTATGAACTTGCAGCCCACTAAAACTTCTAGATCTTTCTTTCAGAACTGCTATCTAACTGCGCCTTTCCATCTTGTATTAACAAAGTACCCAAGTATGAGGGAGTGAGTCTTTATATTTATTCCAGTTGAATTGGATTCAGCCCATTTCTCTAGCCTGTCAGTATCCTTCTGGATCTGTGCTTTGTTATCTAACTTGTTAGTTGTCCCTCAAAACTTTGTGTCATCTGCAAATTTGATGAAGATGCAATCTATATATTTTATAGAAGTGATTGTTAGAAATCTTAAAGAGCACAGGCGACAAATAAAGATCTCTGAGATATTCCTCTGAACACTTTATGCCACATTGGTAACAGACCCTCTAACTCCAAAACCAGCGTTAATATCTACTATACCTTACTACCTCATTCAAAATAGTCTTCTGTCATTGTAAATACACACGCTGGATTAAGCCTAATTAAAATAAATGAGTAGAAAGCAGTTAGGTGGTGCTTTGGATAGAATGCTGAACTTGGAGTCAAGAAGAGATGAGTTCAGATCCTATCCTTAGATATTTATAAGCTGTGTGACCCTAATCTCTCTTAGCCTCAGTTTCTTCATTTTTAATCTGTGGATAATAGCATGTACCTCAGGTTTATTGTGAGGATAAAATACCATATAAAGTGCTTTATAAACTTTAAAGCAATATCTAAATGATAGTAATAACTTTCTTTGTTATTTTGGATGAACAAAACTATATATTTTACTTTAAAGGACCCCCCAAGAGAGTCCACATGCAGTTTAGCCCTTATTAAATAATATAGAAACTGTGATTTATTTCAGAGGAATTCAAACAAGGATGATACTGCATACAGTAAAACATGAGTGTGTTTTTGCAAAGTGGTACACAGTGAATGCTCTATACATAAATGGAAAAAGTAATTTTAGAACTGGTAAGACTGTTGCATCTATATAAATCATCAATTTATGAATTTTCCTTAAGTCTGATTTCTATGTAAAGTTAAAAATATTTTAAAGAGCATATAAAGAAAAGTTTGAGAAAGATTAGAAGGAAACCTAGCTCAATAAATATTATGTCCTAGAAATCCCATTTTATTGCCAGTACTACACAGCATAGATTTGTTTTAAACTGGAATTAACTCAACCTAGAGAGACTATGTGGCCCAATGTAAAGAAGAGTGCTGGATTTGGAATCAAAGGAAGTGAGTTCAAATCCTGTCTCTGACACTTAATAATCATGTGATCTTGGACAAAAGTCACTTAACTTCTCACTGGACCTCAGTTTCTCCTCTGTAAAATAAAGGATTTAATCTAACTGACCTCTGAGATTCCTTATAACTCTAGATCTACCATTTTTATAATCCTTATTCACTTGACCTCAATGCCATAGCAAGTCTATAAGACAAATTGCAGAGCAGCCACTAATCTACATTAGTCAGTTGGTTTTCTACCCTGATTAAATCACAGTTCCACAATAAAATTGCTCAGAAATTTATCCTAGGTCTTAGATAGTATTAACATTAATTTAAGGAATTAGAAGCAAGAAAACTTAAACAACCTCAGATGTGCTTGAGGCATTTTACTTCCCCCCCCACCCCCAAACATTCTTCCAGGTTGGAAACTTTGGTGTCTTTGTCCTCTACTTTCTTGCCCCTTTTGTTTTTAATTAATTGCCAAGGCCTATTTATTTTACCTCTATAAAATTCTAAAAACCATCCTTTTGTCTTTTCACTGCTAATCATCCTGGTATAGTATCTCATTAATATTGTCTTATACTATTACCACTGACACATAACAGATCTTCCTATCTCCATTCTCTTTCTTCCATCCTTCCTATTCCTCTCAAGACTAATCTTCTATATGCATAGTTCTGATTATATCATTCTTATCAAAAGTCTTCAATGGATCCTTACAGCCAAAACAGAAAGGGCCTTTTCATTCTGAAGCCATCTTTTTTCCAATCTCAACTTAAGTTCCAAACAAACTGAGTTACTCTGTCTTCTGAATACAATCCATACTTTTCTACCATATCTTTATAATGTTCTCCTGAATCTAGAATTCTCTCTCCATATATTTAACTATAGGATTCCTATCTGTCCTCTAAAGTTCAACTCAGATGCCTCCTTCTTCAAGAAATTTTTTCTTATTCTACCAGTGACCTTTGTATTTGGACCTTATATGTTGTATTTGAAATTTTAATACATATTGAACATGTGTTATGGTTGATTCTCTTTCTTGCTTTGCTTTTTATGTCTGATAATTCCTTCTCAGTCTCCTTATTTCAGTCATCATCTATGCCTCACAACCTAAATATGGGTATTCTTCAATACTCTGTGCTAAACCTTCTCTCTATATATATTCTCTATCTCATGGTGACCTGTTCAGATCAATTATCATTTCTTAGTGGATGATTCCCAGATCTGTAAATTCGGTCTTCCTCTACCAAACCAGATGTCTTATCCATTTTTTCAAACTCAATTTGTGCAAGATATGTTATAATTATAATTTTTCCCCAAACATATTCCTCTTCCAAACTTTTTATTTCTGTTGACAACTCCATCATTTTAGTCATAGTAGATCAAAATGTTGGAGTCATCCTTGACTCCTCAATCCCCCATCACCCTATTCAATTTTGAATCAATTGTAAAGCCTTGTTGATTCTATCTCCACAAAATCTCATATCCTTCATCTTTTTTTACATTCAGGTGACCATCACTTTATATTTTTGAAATAACACATCTAGAAGACCTATTAGAGAATTGCTATGCTAGTCTAGGTATCTGCTTATGATGTCTTATAATTGGGCTCTGTAAGTGTGAATAGAGAAGAGTTAATGGATCCAAGGGATAATGCAAAATTGTACTTATTACCAAAATATCACATCTCTCCCTTTCTCTCTAAACATAGCCATCACACTAGCTCAAACCCAAATCACCTCTTATTGGAGTAGTATTCTTGTTGGTCTCTCTGCCTAAAGTCTCTATGATCTGTCTTCTACATGCCTGTCAAAGTGATAGTTCTAAAGTACAGAGCTGACCATGTCATTCTTCTGTTCAGGAAACTCCAGTTATTCCCTGTTGCATCTAGGATCAAATAGAAATTCTGATTTTTGACATTTAAAGTCCTTATTATGTGTTCTATCAACATTTTTAGGCATTACTGCCATTCATACATTATTTGAGCCATCTTTACTACCCTTCTAGGATTGCTCACACACTAACCTAGAAAAATACATGCTTTATATATCTTCATAGCTCATCTCAAATGCTACCTCCTACAAGAGGTCTTTTCAGATCCCTCCCACCCCCATCCTCTCCTCCTCTTGCTGGTACTTACACTCCCAACCCCGCCCCCCCAAAGTTATCTTTGTATGAATTCTGTGTGTATATATATATATATTCCTATCATATGTATGACAGGAATTATTTCATTTATGTCATTGAATCTCCAATGTACAAGGCACATAGATGGTATTTAATAAATGTTGCTGATTAACTAAAGTTTGGGGCTCTGTCTTATCAAATTTTGTTTCCTATAGTACAGTGATTCCCAAAGTGGGCGCTATCGTCCCCTGGTGAGTGCTGCAGCGATCCAGGGGAGCGGTGATGGCCACAGGTGCATTTATCTTTCCTATTATTTGCTATTAAAATTTTTAAAAAATTAATTTCCAGGGGGCTAAATAATATTTTTTCTGGAAAGGGGGCAGTAGGCCAAAAAAGTTTGGGAACCACTGCTCTAGTACATGACAGAGTTATGAGTATAGATGCCTAATTAGTATATTTGTTGAGGTGAAGCTTAACAATCAACCCTTTTTCTCTCTTTCTCGAAATATATGTGTATATGTATGAAAAAATATATTTATACATACATATATCTTTTTTTTATTTTATTTTTACTTTTTTAAACCTTTAACTTCTATGTATTGGCTCATAGGTGGAAGAGTGGTAAGGGTGGGCAATGGGGGTCAAGTGACTTGCCCAGGGTCACACAGCTGGGAAGTGTCTTGAGGCTGGCTTTGAATCTAGGACCTCCCAACTCTAGGCCTGACTCTCAATCCACTGAGCTACCCAGCTTCCCCCGTATATCTTTTTTTTAACACTTAACCTTCAGTTTTAAAATCATTGCCATGAATTAATCCTAAAACAGAAGAGCAGTAAGGGCTAGATCAGTGATGGGCAAACTATGGCCTGTGGGCCAGATGCAGCCCCCTGAAATGTTCTATCTAGCCACGTGACACGAATACAATGAGTGGGATACAATACAATGAAACTTTGAAAGAATTGCCTTATAAACAGACTGACAGAAGATCATTTCCTTTCCTTTGGGCCCCCTCTTTAAAAAGTTTGCCCATCACTGGGCTAGACTATAGAGGTTCAGTGACTTGCCCAAGGTCACAGAGATAAGGAAGTATCTGAGGCTACATTTGAACCCAGAACCTTTTATTCTCAGGCCTGGTTCTCTATCCTCTGATCCAACTAGTTGCCATAAATACACACACACATACATACATATACATATATCTTTAATGGACACTCTCATAGTAGCATATACCTCTCTTTAGTGGTTAGCTCAGCACAACCATGGTTGGTGGTATAAGAAATGCAATATGACTTATTTGGCAATGAATTAATTTGCTTCTATTGATTATTATAAAATCACTCAAGGGAGTGAGATGGAAAAAATAAGAAAATCGGTAAAGAAGAGCAAAATGATTTAGGGCAAGGAATGTCTCTTACTTGAGCCCTCCCTGATTGCTCATCATGGCTTGAAGGTGACCCTGGTACTTTTTAATGGCAACAAAGTGCAGGCTCTGGAGGGTCTTATACTCCAGCTTTAGAGAACTACCAGGTGATGGACTTGTATTTCATTCCTTTGAGGACCAGCTGTGCATTTTTTAAGCCCTATGTCATATAGACAGGCAACTAAGGCATAAAAGTGTGTTGTAATCTGCATCTTCCACATAAAACATCCACCTGGATGAAATTACTGATTTTTTTTTAATTAGAAGAAAGGCAGGATGCAAAATTAATATGTTAGACTGTTTTAGAAATATTTTACATTTTTCTTATTGTGGACTCATTTGAAAACTCTAGCTTAAGACCTACCCAGAGAAAGGAGTAACTTGTATCTGTACCAGGAACTGCTAATGTATATCTAGGAATTGCTAGAAGAGAGTTAGGGGTATACGACAGAGACATTTTGTCGTTGCCTATCCCCACGGCTTGTTTCTGTTTCTGGAATGCATTGGAAAGAGCCCATGGAAATGAGAGTCATTGAATGATAAGGCAGTAAGACAAAAGAAACAAAATATGTGAGAAATGGTAATAGAAAAAAAGTTAAACATTCATGTGTAGAAGTATGAATTACTACATACTAGACTTCTAGAATATTAAAGCTGGAAAGGCCCTTAGAGCTCATCTGATCCAACCTACTCATTTTGCAGATGAAAAAACTGGGGCCAAAGAGATTAAGTGATTTGCTGAAGGTCACAGAGGCAGTTAGATGGAATTTAGAATACTAAATCTCATGACTTGAAGGCCAATGCTGCTTTTCATGAACTAGGACCAACCCTTCTATTTTCACATGTCTGGGAATGACTATACAAATGAGGGAGAAGATACCCAACACCATCTACACATGTTTCTATTCCCAAATTGTCCCTTGTTGACAGAAAAAGGTAGAGAATTCCTTAAGTCTGAGTGTTAAGAGAATACCTGCCTGTATAGGAAATATACCCCAAAGTTAACTAGCTCTTCAATGTTTCTGTAACAGGGAGAAAAATGTTCATTTTGAAGGTTATAAAGTACATTTTCCACTATCTGAGCTCTAAGTTAAATTTCATGACTACAAAAAAGATCCTCAAAATGACACAAGATTCCCTGTCTTAAATGCTGGCTCATTTTAAAAAAGCAATAAAAATTAGAATAATTCCAGCATAGCAAATTATTTGGGCTTTGAGGTACAAAATGTATTTAATATATCAATTAAGAGGCTTTGTTGCTTTAAAATTTGTTTTCTAAAAGTGATTTTTCCTCAGCGTGCTACCTAAGAAACATCTTACTAAAGGCCTAACCAAGCCTTTACTTTATATTTTCTACAAAATTTAGTTACGCATAGACTTGGAAATAAAAAAAAAAAACAAAAACAAAAAGACCTAATATTGTTTTTTTTAGGCCTCAAATGTGAAACCTCATTCTTAATTTTTGCTTAAATCATCTTTCTGTTTGGGGACTTTCGCCAGAACCTTAATGAAAACTTTTGTAGCATATCTATTGTTTTTAATGAAATACAAGGTGTCCCAAAAGCCATAGTGCATTTTAAAGCTATTAATAAGATTTGGAACACCCTTTATGATTGTAGTTCAGCAAAGGACAGGACTTGCTTTACATGTAGTGTGATGACTTTAAAACTTCTAAGCAACATTACTAATCTTTCTACTGGAGTTTATTCAAATGTCTGGTGCTTTGTAGTTGAGAATTACTTTTTGTGTGACATGCAAATAAATACCTTTGTTTTAAAATTTAGAAGAATAAATATGAATGATATTTATTGCTTGCTTCAGTTACAGATAGTAGGTTATCAGGAAATGCTTGTTTCAGTGGCTAATTTTAAGCATGTTCCAAAGTGTTCCTTAAATTATGTGCAGCACTGACTCACATTGTTTCTCTTTTACTGTATCATGATGGGTATGTACTGTAAAACTCACCAAAGGGATGCAGTGAAGAGCTTTTGTCTGGCAGGGTACTACTATGGTAGGCAGCACACTGGGTTTGGTTCCAGAGGACTTGGGTTTAAAATACACCAACTCTGTTATTTGTGGGCTCTGAAATATTGGGCAAATTGCTTAATCTCTCTGGGACTGGGCTGGATTACCTCTAAGGTCTCTTCCAGTTTTAAATTCTTTGATTTTATTAAATTCTTAGTAATAACTAGACCATCTATTTTTCACTTTTCTTTTTTTATTTTTAAATCCTTACTTAAAAGTGATTAGGAAGTATTGGTGCCAAGGCAGAAGAGCAGGAAGGGCTAGGCAATTGGGTTTAAGTGACTTGCCCAGGGTCACACAGCTAGGAAGTGACTGAGGCCACCCATCAATTTTTCTAAAAGATGCCATTAAAAAAACATTTTTTTTAAACCCTTACCTTCCGTCTTGAGGCAGAAGAGTGGTAAGGGTAGGCAGTGGGGGTCAAGTAACTTGCCCAGGGTCACACAGCTAGGAAGTGTCTGAGGCCAGATTTGAACCTAGGACCTCCTGTCTCTAGGCCTGGCTCTCAATCCACTGAGTTACCCAGCTGCCCCCTAAAATTTTATTTTCTTAAAAAAAATTTTTTTTTCAAATTAGGATTATGCATAGGTAGTGTTTTGCCCATTTGTTACCTGTAGGTAAAAGACAGGTACTGCTTTCTGAATTGTTGCTCTGGTGTCATAGACTCATAATGGCACAAAGCATAGGCTCTGGAGTCAAAGGGGACGAGTTCATATCATGCCTCTGACACTTCCTATGTGACAAGCAAATTGTTTAAACTCCTTGGGCCTCAGTTTCCTCATTGGTATTAGATGTTTTGTGAAGTCCCTTCTAGTGCTAAATCTGTGAATGATCTAGATCAGTGGTCCCCAAACTTTTTTGGCCTACCAACCCCTTTCCAGAACAAATATTACTTAGCCCCCTGGAAATTAATTTTTTAAAAATTTTAATAGCAATTAATAGGAAAGATAAATGCACCTGTGGCCATCACCGCTCCCCTGGATCACTGCAGCACCCACCAGGGGACAGTAGCGCCCACTTTGGGAATCACTGATCTAGATCCATACATATCTAATTCCCTGCTATAGATACCCCAATTTAGGGACCAAGATAAGTGGATTGAGGCAATGGTGACTCAGTGGATAGAGTGCTAGATGTAGTCAGACCCATAATAACTGTGTGCCATGAGCAAGTCCCTCGCTCTCTCTACCTCAGTTTCCCAGGCTGGAAAATGGAGATTATAAATATCACCTCCCTTACAGGGTTATTGTGAGGATCAAATGAGACAAACCATGTAAAGCATTTTGGAAACTTTGAAGTGCTGGTAGTGTCACTAAATGATTTTGATGTTCTTCAGTTGGTCAGAACACACAGCCAGTGAAAATTTAAAATAAAAACCATAAGAAAAAGAAAATCCAAAGTGACATCTGGCTCCTAACACCTGCTGAAGCTGTTCCTGCCCCTTCCTAGCACAGCCTCTGCTCCCTGTTTACCTTGGCTGTAAGCCACCAAGGAAGCTGCAGAGAGGCTCATTGCACTGAAAATCTAGTGAATGAAGTTCCTTCTCCATCCCACCCAAATCATATTTGTGTCATTTGGATTTTTCGCCAGTCTTGGAAGGAACAGGGACTTTTCTCTCCCACTGGTCAAAACTGGTAGAGTTGACTTTAGTAGTCTGGTTTTTATTGAGGAGGTTTTTGCAGTATTTCTGTCAAGTGGGACAGATATATTAATAAACTTTACTTTGTCCTTAGTTTTGCCAAGTTACAGCCAGAATACTTGGTTTCTTTGTCAGAATTTATTGGGATTTTTGTTATAACTCTTGTTTTATAACCCAGGACTCCCTGTAGGAATGGATTTGTAAAATTGTCTTAGTTTACACTTATAGAACTGTATTCATTTCTTCATCAATAGCAGTAATATTAACCATAACTTAGATTTAGATAGTACTTCCAGCATTTTTTCAGAACGTGTTTATCTATTATAAGCTTTTAATATATTAGTAACATTATTATATCTGTTGGTATGATCCATAATAAATAGTCAAGGTAGCAGATACCTCCTCATATGTCCAGGTGTTCCAACTAGTCCTCATTTATCTTCAGCATCTATGAACAGACAAGTTTTCCTTTATTATATACTTTTCCCCATTCTTCCCTGATCCACCCTGTCAGTTTGGACATCTCCACCTCCACCCCCACCCCCTTGACCTCACAAAGAAATTAGTTTTGCACCTCTTCTTTGTATAGTAATTATGTCTGTTTTGCCTATCCTCAAACTGTAATTCCTACTCAGAGGCGGGGACCTGCACTGTGTTCCCCCCAGGCTCCCATGCCATTTGGCAAAGGGCTTTGCAGAAAGGTCCCCAAACAAAGGATTTCTTAATTGAATTATTGCTCAGGTAAATGCCATTTAAAGTAACTAAGCTAGGCCTTTTGTAGCCAAGTAGATTATCTGTTCTTGAAACTCAAATCTCCAGGTGATAGGACAGATACTTGGGTATACTGTACTTGCCTTCTAAATTGGGGCCAATATCTAATATAGTCTACACTCCTTGCCTGGCATTCTGCCTCCAGTCTCAACTCCCATATATCCCTTTCCTACACCCCATGTTCCACCCAACGGGACCAACTTGCCACTCCTTGAATGTGTCCCATGATTTTGGGCTTCTCTCTGTTCTTCCCTTTCCCTAAGATTTTTCTCCTCAATTTCTTCCTATACTTCAAGGTCCAACTCAGATGCTACCTCTTCCCTGAAACCTTTTCTGATTCCCTCAGCCAGAAGTAATTTCTTCTTTCTCTTAATTTTCAAACAATATCTACTTTTCTTGTACTTTTTACATTCTACCTTGTATTATTAATTACAGTCATTTGTAAATATGACTGAACTTCCCCACTAGACTGCAAGTGCTGTGGGAGCTAGAACCATCCCTCTGTATCCCTTGCTGCCTACCACAGAGCCTTGTTCATACTAGGCTCTCAGTAAATACTTGGAATCTCCATCTCCTTGAGATAGCCACCTTAATGTATGTAATGCCACCCTTATAACCAAGATCACAATGACATTTATCACATATGTGTAAAACAAGGACCTTTGTGGCAAAAAAAATCACTTCAGGGTGGAATTACAATTATTCTTTGCCTCACCCCACTGTCTTGGTCTGGTGACTTTACATGAAAATGTTACTTTTTTTTTTTAAACCTTACCTTCCATCTTAGAATCAATACAGTGTATTGGTTCTAAAGCAGAAGAGCAGTAAGGGCTAGACAATGGGCGTTAAGTGACTTGCCCAAGGTTGCACAGCTGGGAAGTGTCTGAGGCCAGATTTGAACCCAGGGCCTCCCTTCTCTGGGTCTTACCCTCAATCCACTGAGCTACCCAGCTGCCCCTTGAAAATGTTGCTTTTAAAAGAAATGTTCTACAATGTGAAAAGTAAACAAATTAATCCCTTGTTTAGACTTAAGTCAAGGAGGAAGACTCCTAAGTTCAGACCACTCCAAAGAAAAATAGCCCATCAAAATCTGGCTTCTCTGTGGGTCAAATTTGACAATTTTTTAGTGTGAAGCTAACAATTAGCAAGACTATCCAGGAAGAGCTTGATTTTCATGAGGAGAGAGTTAATTTCTCAAGTGCCCAGGCAACTGAGGGCTTTCTAGATCACAGTTAATACTTTTAATTACACTTGGAAGCAAATGGGTAGTCACCTATATACAGATGAGTTTGGGCTTAGTGTATTCTCTGTAACTTGTATCATTGTTGGTCAAGCAACTTCTTTGTATCCTAGCCACAGCTTCTGAGTGGTCTTCCCAGGTGGACCTACCATCATACAGTACATTGGTTTAATCCAACTTAAAAAGTCATAAAAAGTGATGGGGAAGAGAGAAAAAATGGTGTTCTCAATCCTTGATGCTTTGGGGGAGGAGATATTTGTAGCTGGAGTTTGTAGCAAGACAGTCCAAACCGGGAATTACAAATGTCCCTTCATGTGACAAGGTGAAGATGACTTCTGCTGCATTTTCTTGATACAACATTACACACACACACACACACACACACACACACACACACACACACACACAAAACTCAAGTTTTCCAACTTCAACAGTATCACACTGGTGAGAGAGACGAGTCGTCTTCTTGTTAATTTAAATCCCTAATACCAGGTAAGAGGTCACAACTGCTGGCATCTTTTCCTATTTTGTTTTTAACTATTTACTGTTTGGCTCCATTATCAGCACCTCATTATTCATTCTATATGTCTTCTTTATTTGGATCTAGAACCTCTTTTTTAAAATTGGGAATTCAAATGGCCAAAAAGGGAAGGGGAAAAAAAAAGCATTTCATTGCACACAACAGAACACAAAAAAGAATTTCTTATGAAGCTGTAAATCTCCATTTCATACTTCTTTGTTTAAAAATATAATAAATTGTACTTGTGACTTCCAAAATTGTCCTGCTTCTCTGTACTTTCTTTTGTTCTCTTCTGTGCATTAAAAAAAAAATGCAGTACTTATTGTTGGCATTATCATACCTAACCTTTTCCCCCACCTTGCCCCAATACTTTGTATTCTCCCAAATTAAAGACAGAAAGGTTGGGGGTGGGGGGAAGATTTTGAGGGGGGGAACCAAAGCCTTATCATTAATAAGCATAACTAAGCAGTAAAGTCCTCACATCAGCCACGACAATAAAAGTATCTAATGACGATCATTTCTCCATTAGAATAATATGTTTTTTCATAGGTTCTCTGGAGACATGGTTGGTCTGCCTTAATCAAAGTTCCCAAGTCCTTCAAAGCTGTTGAGGTTTTTTCCCCCCCTTTTACACTTTGTCTTTGTATAAATTGTTCTTCAGGCTCCATTCATTTTACTCTGCCTCTGTTCATACTCTCCAGGATTCCCTGTAATTGTCTCTGGTCATTTCTTAAAATATACTAGTTGGCCATGACATTCATAGACCACACTTGGTTCAGCCATCCACCGGTTGCCTCCAGAGGTCATCTCAGACACATGTCCATAGGATCTAGTGTTTTTCTTTTTCTTTCTCCTTTCCATTCTTCCTTTAGGAGCAGGAAGGTTGACATTTTTGTGACTATTCCTTTTGTCTTGAACCTCTCCTCTTCTCCACTCCAATCCGTTTGCATTCCTATTGAGTTTGTGAGTGTGTGTGTGTGTGTTTAACCCTTCTTTATTGTTTTCAGATAGGAGTGAGGTTCATCTGATTCCCATCTCCCTACCTCTGTCTTCCATGTTTCTTCTTTCCTACTTGCAAATCAGATTCAGGAGAAATAGCAGTTATACCTCTATTTTCTTCCTTGCTACATCAATATATTCCCGTCTTATATTCTGTCTTCTCTTTCCCCTCTTCAAACCCTCAGAACTGAACCAATCCACTCTTCAAGACCTCCATTATTCTTTTTAGTCTTCTTCAATACTATTTGAAGATAAAGAATTCAGAAGGAACACTTTTCTTACGTAGGTAGAATGTTAGCTCTAAATCATCATAGAGTTCCTTTTGCTCAAATAAATTTACCTTTCTCAGTTTCTCTGAACTTCAAACTTTGTAACAATGTTTGTACTTCAAAGGTCCTATTCAGTTTTGGTCTTTTCATCAGAAATACTTGAAAGTCCTCTTTTCTACTACCTATCCATTCCTGTCACCCACTTTAAAAAAAAAAGGTTTATGATCAGTTTTTCAGGATAAATTCTATTTGCTTTAAGTCTATCTTTTTTGTCTTTTGGCATGTTGTATTCCAAAATCTTTTCTGATTTTTAGGAAAACCTACCAGGTCTTTTGTGAATCTTAACTGTGGTTCTTTGGTGTTTAAACTACTTCTTTTGGATACTTTTCTTTACGTGAGAGACCTAGAGTTGTGCCATTTTTTGAACTTTACTTTTTGGGGTTTCTTTCAGGAGCTGATGAGTGGATTCTTTTCTTTACTTTGTCCTGTGGGTTCTAATAGCTTCCCGTGGTTTTCACTTGTTCTTTCTTGACATATAGTGTTCACATTGTTTTTTAAAAATCATGGTTTTCTGGGACTACAGTGATTCCTAAATTATATCTTGAACCTTTTCCATTTATGACATTTTTCATATCAGTTATCTTTCACTTCCTTGCCCATTTTTCTGTCTTTTAATTTTTTCCTAATCATTCTTGGTATTTAATGGAGTTAAAATTTGTTTCGTCTATTCTAGTTTTCAGAGAATTCATTTCCTGAGTAAGGTCCTTCCTCCTCCCCCACTTTTTCCTCTAATTTGCTTATTCTCTTTTATATTCTTTTCTTAAGAGCCTTTCTTTTTTTCTTTTTTTTTAATGTCTTCATCTCTTCAAGGTATTTATATGGTCTGTTTAGAAAAGCCATTTCCCCTCTTTTAATCTATGCTTCGAGTTGTTATTAGACAAATTCAGAATACTTTTTGTTTCTTTTTAGTGTTTTTGTTGAATACTTTTTAAAATTTTTTCCCCAATTCAAATTTTTTTTTTTCAGTTACATATAGAAACAATTTTTGACAATTGTTTTTTAACATTTTAAAATTCAGATTTTTGTCTCACTCTACTCTCCCCAGCCTGCCTGAGACAATAAATAGTCTTATATAGGATATTATACTTATTTACTTATTCCTTATGTCATGGTAGAAGACACATTATACATATAATAGAAATTTCATGAAGGAAATATAGTGGAAGATTGCATACTTTGTTCTGTACTCAGGCCCTAACAGTTTCTTCTTTGGCTGTGGATAGCATTTTCCTCAGTTGTGGTCAGTTGTGGTTATCTTGGAGACTTGCTTTGCTGATAATGGTTTAGTTCTTCCCAGTTGATCAATATATGATATTTCTGTTAATGTATATACTCTGTTCTCCTTGTTCTGTTCACTTCACTTTGCATCAAATCAGTTAATACTAGGTTTTTCTGAACTCATCCTGTTCCACATATCTTACGGTACAATAGTTTTACATTAACCATATACTATAACTTGTTCTTCCATTCCCCAAATGATGGACAACCCTTCAGTTTCTAATTCTTTGCCACTACAAAAACAGCTACTAAAAATATTTTTATACAGGTAGGTCCTTTTATCTATGTACTTTTTGGGATATAGACCCAGTAGTGTTATTACTGGGTCAAAAGTGATGTATAGATTTGTGGGCCTTAGAGCCTGTTTCCATATTGCTCTCCAGAATGGTTGAATGAGTGGGCAGTGAGGTGGCTCAGTGAATTGAGAGCCAGGCCCAGAGAAGGGAGGTCCTGGGTTCAAATCTCGCCTCATACACTTCCTAGCTGTGTGACCCTGGGCAAGTCACTTCACCCCCTTTGCCTAGCCCTTACCACTCTTCTGCCTTGGAACCAATACACAGTATTAACTCCAAGACAGAAGGTGAGGGTTTTAAGGCAAGGGGGTGGGAAAGAATGGTTCCATCAGTTCACTCTTCCATCAACATTATATTAGTGTTACATTTTTCCCACATATGCTATAACATTTATCATTTTACTTTTTTTGTCATGTTAGCCTTTCTGATTGTTATGAAGTGGTATCTCAGAGTTTTTTTAATTTGTATTTCTCTAATCAGTAGTGATTTGGAGCATTTTTTCATGACTATAGGTAGTTTTAATTTCTCTGAGAACTACCTATTCATATCCTTTGACAATTTTTGATTGGGGAATGCTTTAATCTTCTTGAAAATTTGACCTAGTTCTTTATGTATTTGAATAATGAGGCTTTTGTCAGAGATAGCTGGCATAAATTTTTTTCAAATTTATTATTTCCCTTCTAATTTTAGTTGCATTGGCTTCATTTGTACAAAGCCTTTTAATTTAATATAATCAAAATTATCTTTCATTTTTTGTAATATTTTATATCTTGTTTGGTCATAATTCCTTATCCATATGTCTGACAGGCAATCTTTTTTATGTTCCCCTGATTTGTTTATGGTGTCACCCTTTATTTCTAAGCATCCATTTTGACTTTATCCTGATAAACTGATAAAATGTGAGATGCTGGTCTGTATCTAATTTCTGCCGTACTGCTTTCTAGTTTTCCCACCAGTTTTTGTTAAGTAGTATATTCTTTCTCTAAAAGCTTGGACCTTTGGGTTTATTGAACACTAACTTGCTATGGACATTATCTGCCATTTATTACATAATCTATTCCATTGAGTTGAGATTGTTTTGATGATTACCAATTTACAATATAATTTGAGACCTTGTGTGGCCAGGCCTCCTTCCTTTATTTATTTTTTTTATTAATTTCCTTCATATTCTTGGATTCTTGTTCTTCAAGATGAACTTTTTTTTTCCTAGTTCTATGAAATAATTTTTGGGTAGTTTGATTGTTATGTTACTGAGTAAGTAAATTAATTTAGTTAGAATTATCATTTTCAATGTACTGACTCAGCCTAGTCATGAGCAATTAATATTTTTCCAGTTATGTAGGTCTGACTTTTTGTGTGAAGTGTTTTATAATTGTGTTCATATATTAAGGATAATTTTTGTTTCTTCTCAGTGTTTTTGTTGACTTATTACTTAATCTCCTAAGTTTTAGTTCAGTTGCTACTTTGTTCTAGAACTAAGCATTCCCCAGTGGTGGGGTAGTTGGTTCTATTTGATTTTAACCTTGGTCCTCTGTGTTCCTTCTTCTTTCTAGGGTTTCAATCCTATTAATCCTTGGAACTTTGTGTTTCAAAGCTGAATTTCTCGGATCCCTTCTGGCATCTTTAAGATAGGGTCCTAGAGCCTCAGACATCTTGGGCCTGAATTTTCTGGATCTCATTGCCACTGGTCCCTGTCAGCTTCTATTCCACAAAACTTCTCAGGACCCTTACCTTGGAGCTTTCTGACACTTTCTCAGGGTAGCCTCCACTGTTGTTGCCTTTGGAGTATAGAACCTTTTAGCCTGCACCTGCCCTTGGCCATTCTCTGTTCTTGTTGCTTTTACTGAGTTTCCTTTCACACTCAGGTTTTGGCTGACATTTTTTGCAGAAATGTGAAAAAGTGCATAAAAAGTTCCTTACTGTATTTTCATACCCATCTGGTAGGACTTTTAGGGTTTTTCTGGATTAAGTATTTGGACCCTAGACAGTCTACATCCCATTCAGGCCACCATCTTAGTCAGATATCTAACTGATGTCATTTTATTGGTTGCTTAGAATGCCCTCCCTCTGTACTTCTCCTTTCTAGCTACCCTAGACCACCTTTTAGACTTGAACTCAAAAAGCACCTGCTGCAGAAGAGCTTTCATAGTACTAAGCTGCTAATGCCTGCCTTCCTTTATCAAAATGTTTTCACTCTGCACGGTATATATCTTGTATATACCTAGTTACTTACATACAGTCACCAGCATTATAATGTAAGTTCTGTGAGATAAGAAACTTTTTCTGTTTTGATTTTTTTTTTATACCCAGAACTTGCCACTATACCATGATGCCAAGTTCTTGGCCAAAATAATTTCTTGCCATACTGCCTAATAATTTTTCTAATAATTTAAAAAATAAAATATGTTGTTCTTTCCTAACTAATTTATATTTTCTAGTTTATTGAATACTAGGTTATTGAGTTCTGTTGTTTTTTAATACCAGGTTATTGAATTCCATTGTTTCTGATTCTTGTCTAGTCTGTATTATTGATCTCTTTTTAAATGGAAGTGCCATTTGTTTCTACTTTTCATCATTTCTCTTGATATTCAATGACTTATTTTTCTAAGCGATTTTTCAGATACTATTCCTTTTATAATTTTGATTTTATTGCTAATTAAAAGTTCAAATTAATTTTGGTATTTGACAGAGCTTTGCTAGGAGCACTAGATTTTCCTCCAGCTTCTTGGTTTTTTTCCCCCTTAAAGCAGTCTTTTGTAAATGAATCTATTGACTTGTATTTTGTATGCTTTGGTTTATTGATTCCCCAGATATCTTAGGCATTTTTTGGTTGATTTGAATGGCATTGATTTTTCTCTTACTGCCTTTTGGAATTTGTTACTGTTATATAGAAATACTGTTGATTTTTGAGGTTTATTTTGTAGGTAACCACTTTGCTGAAGTTATTCTTAATTAGGATATTTGCTTATTCCTTAGGATTTTCTAAGTAATCAATACCATTTCCAGTAAATACAGATGGTTTTCGCTCCTCTTTGCCTTCATTTATTACTTAAGTTTCTTTTTTCTTGTATTATTGCCATTGTTAGAATTTCAAGAAATTAATAATAAATAATAATGGGAGAATGGTAATCTTTGCTTTACCCTTATTGGGAGATCTTCTAGGATATTCCCATTGCTGGTTGTGCTTAGTTTTGGTTTTAGATAGATAATTTTATAATGCTAAGAAAAACTCCTCTACTTTATGGTTGTTAATCATAAATAGAAATTGTAATTTGTCAAAGGCCTTTTCTTTATCTATTGAGTTAATCATGTAGTTTTGGATAAAAAAATTTAGTTATGTTTTTATTGTTCCTCTACTGTTGAATCATCCTGTATCTAACACGGATTTGATGAATTATTACTATTATTATTTTTAAGACCTTAACTTCTGTCTTGGAACCAATTGATTCCAAAGCAGAAGAATTGTAAGAGTTAGGCAATGGAGGTTAAGTGACTTGTCCAGGTTCACACAGCTAGAAAATGTCTGAGGTCAGATTTGAACTTGGGATCTCTGGTCTCTAGGCCTGGCTCTCAAAGCACTGAGCCACCCAGCTGCCCCTAGATGATTTATTTTTTGGGAAAAATGTGTATTTAAAAAATTTAAATATATTAATATTTTTCTGTACTTTTTCTGTTTGTACATTTTGTTTGGGCTACCCAAATTGATGACTTTTTATTTTATTATGGTTTGTAAAAGGGTGTTTGATATTTTTGCCTTTTTTTATGTGTATATTCAATATCTCTGTATCATAATATTTGGTCAGTTTTTGTAAAAGCTTCTTATAGTGTTCAGAAATATATATATTCTTTCGCAGTCCTGTTTAGAAGTACCATAAGTCTTATAGCTCTAGGTTCCACAAGTTTGTTCTTTTTCCCCTTTTGTCTTTTTATTCTCTGAGAGTGACATTAAAGTCTCCTTCCACTTTTGTATTACTTTTTGCTTTGTGATCATTTAATTTTCCCTTTATATACAAATGACAAGGCATTTGGATAATATGTCTAATATTGATATCGTGGGTTTTCTATGGTACCTCTCTATAGAATGTGGTTTCCTTTTTAAAAACCTTTTTACATTGTTTAGTTTTTGCTTTGCTTGGTAGCAGTATTGCAATTTCTGCTTTTTTTTTGGATCTGTTTAATGCGTAGTAAATTATGGTCAGCTCTTCATTTTTATTCTATGTATTTCTTTTCTTTTTTAAGAAATTCTTGCAAGGAGCAGATTGTAGGACTTTGTTTTTGTTATCCAAACTGCTACTCTTTTTAGTTTTATTGTATTGTTTAATCTGTTCACACTTAAATTTGTGAGTTACATTTTCCTCTCTTTTTCTATATTTTTGGCCCCTTCCACTCCTCTCCCCTCCCAACCCTGGAAAGGAAGAGTCAAAGAGGTGGCACATTGGATAAAGTGCTTGGCCTGAAGGCAAGTTCAAATCCAACCTCAGTCACTGGAGGCAAGCTACTTAACTTCTGTCAGTCTAATGGGAAAAATAATAGCCCCTACCTCTCTGGGTTATTGTGAGGATCAAATGAGATAATAATTGTAAAGCACTCAGCACTGTGCCTAGTTGGAATTATGTAATTATTAGCTATTATTATTATAAAGAAAGTACTTTGTTTTTTTCAGTCATTTTAGCTTTATTTACTTTTAACTATTTGCCCTGAAGATGCTCTCCCTTCTTTTCACCTGGTTTGTAAACTTTTCCCCTACTTTTGGAGTTTTACTTAACCAATTAGTTTCTCTTTATTTCTTCCTTTTGTCTAATTACTTACCCTTTCACGTCTTTTTCTTTCTTGTTTAAGTAAAATCCTTTTTCTTCTCTTCCTCTTCAATTTGACTTAAAAATTTTTTTCTACAACTCTTTCTAAATATTTCCTTAGTACTCTTTAAGTTATTTACCTTTTCTTTCTTTCATTTCTATCTAGACTTTTAGGATCATACTTAGCTGTTCAGATTAAGCTATTCTTGGTTATAAGTCTGTATTTTTTGCCTTTCAGAGTATTGTATTCCCAGATGACTTGTTTTTCAGTAGAACCTGGTAGGTCTTGTGTTATCCTCAAGGTGTTTTTGACCTGCTTCTGTCTGGATTCATGGAGCATTTTTTTTTGATGCAATAACTCTGGATTTTGGTTATAATATTCCTTGAACTTTTCCTTTTTGGTTTCCTTTCAGAAGGTGATCAGTCTATTCTTTGTTACTTTGTGGTTTTGAGATCTTTGGGCTATTTTTATTTAGGATATCTTGAAACAACTGTTGTTGTTTAAATCATGACTTTCCAAGAGTGCAGTGATTCTTAAATTTATCATCTTCTACTTAATCAGTTTTCAATGTTAAGAGTGCTGCAATATCGTGGTGGTCAGCACCCCACTGATCCGTGGCCCCTGTGAGCTGGCTGTATTTGTTTTCCAGTGGCTTCTAAGGTCTCCACTTTTGGCCTTTTGAACACTTTGGGGTCACCTCATTACCTTTCTCCGGGGAGTGCTTCTATCTTGTTGCCTTTAGACACAGACTCTTGCAAAGATGGCTACGTTCTGCATCTTATCAAAGTGGTACTGCTTTTACTTTTGGCTGACTTTATGTAGTTTTGAGATGGAAAATGATACTCTGGTTTTTCATTGGATTTTTTAAATCATTGTTTCTGTCTGTGAAAACTTCCCAGTTTTTTAGATGTTTGAAAGCAAGGTGGTATAGTTTTTTGTTTTTTTTCCCCCTTTCAGACTACCAGTTTAGCAAGAAGTTGGGACTTTTTTTTTTTTTTTTAATTCTTGGTATAGATACTTTATAACTGTTCACACAACACAAAGAAGCCATACTAATTTTGAAAAATAGCTGTCTAACTTTTCTATCCCATTGTCTGGCCAGAATTTTTGTTACTGACCAATTTCCATTGTTTCTTGGAAATTATATCAGTCTGACAGGTGATACTAAGCAGTAGTTAAAGTGAACTGCCTATTTTTAAATTTTTCTGAATTAGAGGAAATAATTAGATGTCTTGGTTAAAACATTTTCTGGCTTCATACACTTTTTTTTTTTTTAACCCTTACTTTCTGTCTTGGATTCAGTACTAAGTATCAGTTCTAAGGTAGAAGAGGAGTAAGGGCTAGGCAATGGGACTTGAGTGACTTGACCAGGGTCACACAGCTAGGAAGTGTCTGAGGTCAGATTCGAACCTAGGATCTCTCATCTCCTGTTCCTCTATCCACTGTGCTACCTAGCTGGTCCCACTCTATGGAGAAATTAAAGCTTCTATTTTATTTTAGTTACATAGGAATTTTAGTGAAATTGTGAATACATCAGTGCCAGCAGTTTTAGGAATAAATAAAATGTGGTCTCTGCATTTGTATTGGTAGATTAGAACTGGGCATCATTGTATATTTAAAAACATGGTAATACAGAAAGACTTCAGCATATTCTATACCCCTTCTCTTTAGTGTGAAGATCTCACTATTTTTCATGAATACAAATCTAATAGCTTTCTTAAATATTATAGTTATTTCTTATTGAACTGTCAACAGCTAGACATTTATGCAGAAGATTCTCAGCCCTACAAATTTAAAGAGGTTAGCTAAAGATGATGGCATATGTAAAGTCAATGTCTATGGGCTTATGTAATTTTCTGTAGATACCGCCATCATAAGAATTTGCTAAGGACAGGAATAGCTAACTGACCTAGTAAGCCTTTCCAAGTTACAGTCTTGAAGACATGGAAGATAGTATGGGGAGCCCATTCTTTTTTGAGTTTAGAGAGCTCTTAAGAGATTATTATGGGGGCAGCTGGATAGTTCAGTGGATTGAGAGCCAGGCCTAGAGACGGGAGGTCCTAGGTTCAAATCTTACCTCTTAGATACTTCCCAGCTGTGTGACCTTGGGCAAGTCACTTGACCCCCATTGCCTAGCCCTTACCACTCTTCTGCCTTGGAGCCAATACATAGTATTGACTCCAGGATGGAAGGTAAGGGTTTTTAAAAAAAAAAAAAAAGAGAGAGAGAGAGAGATTATTATGTTGGTTAGGTGCTGCTTTTATATAGGCGATATAATAGTCTCTCCGTTTTATTGATATATAAATTCAATGAACTTTAATGGCTTACCTGTGATCACAAGGCTAGTAAATAACCTTATTTTCTTACTTCAAACCTCTCATGGCTCCCTCTCCCATAGAATCTTGCCTCATATTTACTAAAAAATTTGAGGTCTTTTGTTAAGGGCTCTGCCTTCTCTCCTCATCTCACATCATCAAGGTGCTTTTTGCCACTCTCTTTCTCCATCAGTGCCAAATAATGAGGTGAACCTTCTCCTGCCAAGGAAAACCTCTGCAAACACAAGTGATCTCATTTCATTCTTTTGTCTTTAGCAGATTGCTCCTTCTGTTATCATCCCCAATCTTATTTATTTTCAGTCTTTCCCGGTTGATTGGTTGTTTCTCTGCTACCTATGAACATATCCATGTTTCCTCCTTCCTTAGAAATTCCTCATTTTTCCTACCTCTCTCTCGGCTAGCTATTTGTCCCTGTCATTTCTCCCTTTTGTGGCTCCTTAAGATTGTCTCTAATAGGTGCCTCCACTTCATTTTCTCTTACTCTTTCTGACTCCCAACAGTCTGCCTGCTATCCTCACCATTAAACTGAAACTGCCTTTTCCAGAGTTAATAATGATCTTTTCATTTCCAAATCTAATGGGCTTTGGGGCAGCTAGGTGGTTCAGTGGTAAGAGTGCCAGCCTGGAGTCTGGAGGATCTATCTTCTGAATCTGGACTCAGACACTTCGTAGCTATGTGACCTTGGGCAAATCACTTAACTTCATTTTCCTAGCCTTTGCCTTTGTCTTGAGTTGGTTTTAAACAAAACAAAACAAATCCAGTGGGCTGCAATCTTTGATAGTCATTTTTAAAAAAAATTCTTTCTTCTCTTTAGTTTTTCTTGATACTTTTCTGACCTGGTTCTCTTCTTTGCAAGATTTTTATCAAGAGTTTTGTCATCTAATAACCATTTGTGTCCCATTGGACTTTCTCTTGGGCCCTATTCTCTTCTCTCTCTACTTTCATCATACTTTCTATACTCATTTCATTTGAAGGTCAAATCAGTTCCCATGAATTCAGTTATCTCTATGCTGATGATTCTGAGTTCTACTTGTCCAGTTCTAACTTCTCTCTTCCCCTCCATTCTCACAATTCCAAATGCTTCTTGGACATCTTGAACTGAAATCATATATATATATATATATA
>NC_058134.1:211637874-211753914 GCF_016433145.1 Gracilinanus agilis | reverse complement strand
ATATATATATATATATATATATATATATATATAAAACATGTCCAAAACTGTTTTAAGTATTGTTGTTAGAAGCCAATTGGAAACCAGATTCAAAATCAGATCTTTCTGAAAGTTTTACCTCTTTATCTACTATATTGTACTACCTTTCATTGTGTATCTGGATTTCATCAAAGCATTTGGCAAAGCCCCATAATGAAATATCCCTATAGGGAAAATATAGAAATACGGGTTGTATGATAGTAAAGTTAGTTGGACTTAAAGCTTATTGAACAACTAGGGGAAAAGTGTTAAATGTAAAGGGCTCAGAAATCTCTACAGGGCCAACCAACTTCTTTCTATGAAACAGGCAAGCCAGCCTAGGTGATTCTGCAAGGTGCCATAAGGAAGATAGAAGAGAATAATTGTACCAGGCAATTCAGACCACCATCACCACCTCAACTACCACCAATGCTTAGACCTGGTGATGGTAACCTGGGTCTGAACCTTAGAAAGAGCCTTGAGAATAGCAGTGCTGCTGAGACTACTGTTCTTGCTTCCATCCTGGGTTCTACAATCATTTGTGATATGAGTAGTCACTGTAGAAAAGAGATTTTGGGGAAGAATCACTTTCCTTACTTTTACCATCACCAGTTGTCACTGTTGGTCAGGTAAACCCAAGAGACCTCGAAATGCTAACACTTCTAGATCACCAGCCCATCTTCTAGTCTAGCTCCCAATCATCATCTCATGAAGTACCTTTGTGAAGGTATGTTATTAATCCTTATTTCCTAACTTAACACCACTTTCTACATCTATCTCATGACAGAGCCTTCGTTTCTTCTGGCTACACTAAACCTACACTTACACTTCTAAAAAAACCCCCCAGATGCTATCTGACTCTAAATCTACCTAAATCCTTATTTAGTTAATTTAATTTGATAAAGAGAGTCTCCAACTACATATAGATTCAGTCAGCCAAGATGACAGCTGCTAACTGACAATTCAGTCACCCTGGTATTGCCCAGAGACCAGACAAACAGCTTCAATCTTTCTCCTTCTCCAAAACTGTTATCCAGCAAAGCAAATCTGTCAGCTTCTTCTTAAAGATGACTTCTCTTGGGGGCAGCTGGGTAGCTCAGTGGAGTGAGAGTCAGGCCTAGAGACAGGAGGTCCTAGGTTCAAACCCGGCCTCAGCCACTTCCCAGCTGTGTGACCCTGGGCAAGTCACTTGACCCCCATTGCCCACCCTTACCAATCTTCCACCTATGAGACAATACACCAAAGTACAAGGGTTAAAAATAAAAAAAAAAAAAAGAATTTTAAAAAAAAGATGACTTCTCTTGATCAGGAAAGTGGAAACACTCTTCAGATGGGATTCAGAGTTCTCTCTTCCCTTCTGCCAGCCAAGAGTAAAGTCACAGATGCTTGTCTTCACCAACAGCCAGAGAAATCCTGCTCACTCACTGAAGCGCAGTGAGTGAGTGAGTCAGTCAGAGGACCTCACCAACTGACAGAACTTTTCTGTGTTCCTCCTTCTAAGTTCTGGTCTCATGCTCAGCCCTCTGCCTTGCCTGCACCCTCAGAGATCTCTTTATCAAATATCTTATTTTAATCAATACTTAATCAATACCCTAATTTCCTCACTATAGGTAGAACCTGGCAACTGACTCTGGCAGCTGCTTCTACTGGTGCTGTAGCCCCTGATTCTTCAGAAGCCACAGCCAGTGAAAACTTGCCACCAAAATCTGTGGCATTGTCATGTAGTTAAATATCAGAAATGGATATAATTGTCAGAAATTGCATTAAAAATATTTTTACCTCCACCTGAAGGTCAATGCAACCTTTCCATCTAACTTGCAATTGATTCTCTGAATAGAATGTGAAAACTTTGTAAGCAGAGACTTTTGTCATCACAGTGTTTACCATACTGCTTTGAAGATAGTAGCTATTTGATAAATGCTTTTTCAATTCAGCTGCCTTAACCTGAAGGCTAGGACTTGAGTGTTGTCTCCTCCAGTAGACTGTAAGTTCCTTGAGAGCAGGGACTGTCTTTTTTGTCTCTTTACCTATCCCCAGTTTTTAGCATGGTGCCTGGCACAAAGTAGATACTTAATAAATGTTATTGAATGATCTTGTGCCAAAGGACCCTCCCCATACATGGATCTATCCTATTTAACATTTTTCTCATCAATTTATAAAACATAGAAGACTATTTCTCAGATTTGTAGGTAGTATAGATAGTGAGGTAGTTTATGCATGTTGATAGAACTGGGATTAAAAAAAGAAATGGACCTGAAATTTGCACTGATGGGCTAGAATTAACCATAGAAAACAACAATAATATAGGTTTATATTTTTATTTTAAAAAACCCATCAAGAATTAACTGCTCAGATATTAGGTGAGCAATTCATATAAACCAGTCAATGGATTTCAGTTAATTGAAAACTCAGTGTGAGTATTTATAGGCAAACTTTATAATGTACATAGGGGGAAAAACCTTTTATAATTTTGGTGTTTTATGTGAGTGCTAGGATTACAAACCTTAGACCAGATAAACCCTTGTATCTTGCATATAAGGAAACTTAATGACAACCTGATCTGCTGATTCTTAGTCATCTTTTTTGTTGTTTAATCATTCAGTCGTGTCCAATTCAAGACTCTATGGACCATAGTATGCTAGGCTCTTCTGTCTGTCCAGTCTCTCAAAGTTTGGCCAAGTTCATGTTTATGCTTTCCATAATACTGTCCATTTCATCCTCTGCTATCCCATTTTCCTTTTCCTTTCAGGGTTTCCCAACTTCAGGGTCTTTTCTATTATGTGGCCAAAATATTTAAGTTTCATCTTCGGTATTTGACCTCCCAGTGAATAGTTTGAATTAATTTCTTTTAAGTATTGACTGATTTGATTTTCTTGCTGTCTAAGAGACTCTCAAAAGTCTTCTCTAGCACACAAATAAGAGTTTTGAATCCAAAATAAAGGTAATAATAGTCTAAAGAGTACCCTGCATTTGTAATATGACAACTTGGAATATTATATTCAGCCCCACATTTTAAGTGTAATCTCAGAAAACTGGAGTTTGTCCGTCAGACATTAAAATATTTATTAAATCCTTGTTATGTGCCAAGCACACTGTGCTAAATATTGGGGATATAAAAAGAGGCAAAAGACAATAGAATGGGGGAGACAGCAAGTAAATATTATGGATAAATAATAAAGATAAAAGGATAAAAAAGAAATAAAAACGATGTTAAGGCATTAGAATTAAAGAGGGATTGAGAAAGTCTTCTTGAAGAATATGGCATTTAGTTTAAAGGAAACTAGGGAAACCTGTAGATAGTATTGAGGAGAAGAGGACATTCTAGTCATAGTGATAAGTAAAGGGAACAAAAAAAAATCATAATTTGATGGTGATGTGGTGGTTTCTTGGAAATTCTTATGGAATGAGTAGTGATACTAATTAAAACAGTAGCTTAGCAAAGTTGCACTCTAATAAATCCTAAAAAACCAACATCATTTCTATGTTAATTGACAAAACCCAGGAAGTGAGAATAGAGACAAATACCATTCCAAATAACTACAGAATACATGAAATACCTAAAGATCAACCAACTAAAGCACACAAGACTGTGTAGGTTCAATTAGGAAGTACTCCTTTAAATAAATAAAGAACAAAAAATAACTAAAGAAATATTTGTCCTTATGCCTAGGCCATGTGAATATGATGAAAATGATAATACTTTCAAAATTATTTTACACTTTTAATTCTGTGCCAATTCATCTGCCAAGGGGATACTCTACAGAACTTGATAAAATAATAACAATCATTTGGAAAAACAAGATTTTTTTTCAAAATGGAAGCTTCTCTTCCTTTCTTAGGTATACTGATTTTAACAGAAACTTTTCTTTTTTATGCATAATCAGCTAGCATAATAACTAACTATTTAGGAAACAGGAGAAGCATATACTGGGGGAAAAACCATTGATTGTGGAAGATATGTCAGAAGATGTTTTATGACTTGCATTTAAATTCCTTCAAGGGACCCTCTAGCACATCTTGAATTCCATAGTTATTAGCCATGTAACCATGGGCAAATCACTCCACCTCTTAGTGACTTAGTTTCTTTCATCTGTTAAATGGTCTTTGTGCTACTTAACCTTATGAGTGTCTGAGGATTTATTTTCATTAGAAAAGGCAATACAGTAAATAAACATTTATTAAGTGCCTGCTAAAGAAGGAGAAAATTTCATTTATGGGGAATGGAGAAAATGTCTGGAGAAATGGAGTGTCTTGTTTGAGGAACAGCAAGGAGGCCAATGCCACTACATTGGAGAGTGCTTGAGGGAGGGGTGGGGTGAGTACGTTGTAAGAAGACTGGAAAGTTGTTGAGGTGGAGGGCATCTGAAGAGGTCTAGGTTATTAGGGGGTCTATTGAGTATCAAACAGAAGATTTTATATTTGGTCCTGGAGGCAATAGGGAGCCACTGGAATTTATTAAATGGGAGGCTAAATAGTTAGGTCTATGCTTTAGCAATATTACTTTAATAGCTGAGTGGAGGTGATGAGAGCATGCACCTGGATGGTGGCAGTGTCAAGAGGAGAGAATGGGTATTTAGAAAAGATGTCATGAGGGTAAATGTACAGATCTTGGCATTTTGGGTATGCTGTCTTGGCAGATTGGATAGTGGAGCTGAGAGAGAGAAGTTGAAGGTGACACCTGGGTTGTGAGCCTGGGTACCTGGCAGGATAGTGGTACTTTCTATAATAATAGTGGCCATGATGAATTCAAGATATATACAGGACATTTAATCCGATATAGTCAATAGGCAGATGGAGATGCTAGTCTGGAGGTAGATTTGAGAATCAACCATGAGAGCTGAGAAGATCACCAAGGGAAGTAGTATAAAGGGACAAGAGAAGGGGCCCCTGGACTAAGCCTTGTTAGGCAGCCATGGTTAGTAGGGTTGCCCCCACAAAGGAGACTGAGACTCAGTACCTCCTAAGTACTCTCAGTTTTCCCTCCTCTTTGATTGGAGGGTAGAACAATAAACTCTCAGAGATTATAGTGATCTCTGAATTTCATTTCTCACTAGCTGCTCTCTACATTATATCTCATGCATTACTTGCCCCACTTGGGCTTCCTTTTGTATAATTTCTTCCCCCATTAGATTATAAACTTTCTAAGGGGCTGTAGGCTATCTTTCTTATTTGTATCCCTGGCACATAGTAGGTTAATATATATTTATAACTATTGGCTGAAAGTTTTATTCTTTGTTACTCTGGATAAGGGAGTAGGAAAGGATATCTTTAGAGATGAAAGAGTTGTAAAAACAAGATATTAATACAAATTTTAAAAAATGACAGTTTTATTCCTTTAGTTTAATAATCCAACTGTGTATTTTCTATCCTTGACCTTCTTGCTTCCTTGTCCTATTGTGATTCATCCCCTCCTTACCAGTTTTCAACCTTAAACTATTTCTGATCATTTACTTTTTATGCTTTTATCGCTAAGCTGCTGGACATTAGTGACATAAGTTAGTCACTTCATGGTATATTCTGGGGCTATTAGAAATTCATAGTATCTAATTTCCTATGGGCTCGCACTGTTGCATAGTATTTATTTTATTCTTTTGATTCTGTATCACACTTGCTCTATTCTCTGTAACTACTATTTCAAAGCATCTCTTTCCCACTTTGGTCTCAGACTCTTTTTCTACCCCTTTTAACAAATTCCTTGCCTCTTTTCTGTTGAGAAAAAATTCTAGGCTTTCTGAACAATCTTGAGTTTTCTCATTTCAACCATTCCCACATCAGAACACTACCACAGCTTCCCCTATCCTCTGGTTCTTTATTCCTTTCTGATAAGAAGAGGGAGCCCTTCTGAAAAAGGCAAGGAATACCCTCTGTTTCCTAGGAGCTTTTGCTTTTGATTGATTGTTCATTTTTAATTCTGTGTTTTTTCTTTTTTTTTTTTTTTTTAGACCCTTCCATTTAAGTATCAATTCTAAGACAGAGAGGAGTGGCCAAGGGTTAGGCAATCAGAGCTAAGTGACTTGCCAAGGGTCACACAACTTGGATGTAGCTTGAGGCTAGATTTGAACTCAAGTCCTCTTGACGCCAGTCCTGGTACTTTATCTACTGTGTTGCCTAGCTGCCCTTCACATTATTTTCTCCTCCATATCCTTACTTTTTCCCTCTGGCTTTCTAACAAACATATTCAGGTCTGTCCTATCTTTAAAAAGCTTTTACTTAACCCTGCCATCTGTCACCCTCTATCTCTTCTCACACCTAAATCTATCATCCTATATCTCTTCTACCTTTCACCGCCAGACTCTAGAAAGAATGGACTTATTTTCTACCTCTACTTTTACATTACCTTCTCTTTGATCTTGTATAATCTGACTTCTGACCCCATCACTAAGCCCAAATTGCTCTCCTAGGTTACTAATGTATACTCTGCCCCTGTAGCGATTTACTCTGATAACTAATTTCTTTCAGAACCTCCATTTTAAGGAAAGTTCCCAGGCCAACCTAGCCCAGCCATTCCAGCCATTCCTCTCTAGGTATTACTCTTGACTCTCCAGAGTTTTCTCTTCCATGGCACAGAAATCTCCTTAGCCTGTTAGTTTAATTCTGCACCTGGACTTTTCACACTGGAAATATGCCACTCTTGTGTCCCTCTTTTCTGATTGGTTAGTTCCTCTCAGAACCTACATTCTAAAGAAAATGCCCAGGCCAGCCATGTCTTCATTCTTGATTTTCCAGACTTTACCTTTTCCTCTGCCCTTTTTTCAGCTTCCTTTAATGTTATCTTAAATGTTACATTAAATTACCTAGTTTGTCTGTTCATAGTTCCAAATAATATCTTTCTCAGTGATAATTTTTTTTTTACAAAGAGCTACTTATAAAATTGAATATGAGTTCTTCAATCTCACAATTCCATTCTAATAATGTTGATTTTTTTTCTACTAAATAATACTGATTACACTTGTCTTATTTCCTTACTAGCCAAATTGGGCAAGTGAGAGAAGGGAGAATGGGGAGATTAGTTACCTGTGACTCCAGACAGGGGTAGTCCTTAGCTGAAAAGTATTTCTTGTGTTTTCTACTAACCATTTGAAAACTAATTTGTAAAATTTATTTATTTAAATCTAAATTTTTTTTTTGTTACATTAAAATAACCAGGTAACTCCCTCCCATCCCTTCCCTCATTAGAGAAGGCATCATTTGACAAAATGACATATGTATATATATTTAAATACATATTGCTTATTTCTGTTTATCTGGAGGTGGATATATGCAAGTCATTCTTCAAACAATATTTCTGTTGTTGTATATAATGTTCTCTTGGTTCTGCTTGTTTCACTCTTCATAATTTCATGGAGGTCTCTCCATGCTTTAAAAAAAAATTAACCTGTTTGTCCTTTCTTATGGTTTATCCATATCTTATCATATGACACAGCTTGTTTAGCCATCCTCAGTTCATGTATATCCCCTCAATTTCTAGTTCTTTGCCATCAAAAAGTGAGCTGCTATAAATATTTTATAACTTAAAGATTCTTTTTCTTTTTCTCTGATTACCCTAGGAAATAAACCTAAAGGGGCATTTCCGGGTCAAAGGGTATACACAGTTTTATAACTTTTTGAGCATAATTCTATGTTACTCTCCGAAATGGTTAGTTTATAGTTCTATCAGTAGTATATTCATTCGTGTCCATGTTTTTCAACATCCTGTCCAACATTTTTCATTTTGCTCTTATCATGTTAGCCAATTTGATAGGTGACATATTTGAGAGTTGTTTTGATTTGCATTTCTCTAATTAGTAATGATCTAGAGCAGTAATGGGCAAACTACCGCCCAAGGGCCAGATGGGGCCTGATTCGGGGAGGGTGGGTAGTGGGGTGGGGGAGGGCCCTGAAATGTTCAAACTGACATTATTCCTAATCTGACGAATACAATGAGTAGGATACAATACAATGAAACTTCGAAAGAGTTGCCTTAGAAACAGACAATGAGCATTTCCTTTCCTTTGGCCCCCTCTTTAAAAAGGCCCATCACTGATCTAGAGCATTTTTTCATAGAGTTATATATAGCTTTGATGTCTTCATCCAAAAACCATCTATCATTGTCTTTTGACCATTTAAATTGGCCAAACAGAAAATTGGAGGGAAAATTTTTATAAACAAGTTCTTAGAGAGAAGTCTCATATCTAAAATAGAGAACTTTGTAAAGTTCATAGGAAAATTAATTTTTACTAAAGCACCTTTGGGGATGAAAATTCTCAAGAAAAAAGGGAATATTGCCAACAAGATCTACCTTCTTTCTCTCATTTTCCCCTAATTTCTCCAACTACATCTTTATTGTCCAAATAGCCACTAATTCTCCATATGGGGGGAGCAGTTAGCATACTTTGTTGGTACCTATGCATGTAAATGCATTTTATATACATAGAATGCTGACTGGGTCAGGAAGATCTGAATTTGAATTTTGCTTCAATTACTTAGTAGCTGTTTGACCCTGGAGAAGTCATTTAACTTTTTAGCCTAGTTTCCCTATCTATAAAATGGGGTAGAATAGCGCCTATGAAATAGGGCTGCTGGGAGGATCACATGAGATGATGTGTGTAAAGTACTTTGAGTACCTTAAAAACATTTTGAATGTGCTATTGTTCCATTAAAGTACATATGTAGAAATACATATATATTACATTTTCTTTGCTACTGGCTATGATCTTGAAATATGAATTTGAATTAGCTGGAAAAATATACATAATTTAAAGTTCCACAAAATATTGTGAAATATCAATCATTGATAACAATAATATTTATATACTATGTACTTTAATTAAACTTACTTTGTGTCAGGTACTGTTCTAAGTGCTTTACAATTATTCTCTCATTTAATCCTTACATCAACCCTGGGACATAGGTGCTATTATTCCTCATTTTATAGATTAGGAAGCTGAGGCACAGTGGTTATAAATGACTTGCCCATGTTCATACAGGTGGTAAGAATACAAGACAGAATTTGAACTCGAGTCTTCCTGACTCCAGGCTTAACACTCTGCCCAATAAGCCATTTAGCTACCCATGTGAGTAGTATGGTACTTTTCGTAAGTACCTTTTCCTTGGATGAGCAGTTTTTTAAAAATTATTTTTTTCAGTAGTCAAATATCTTTTTCTCCTTCATTTCTCTTTCCCTTAATCCCCAATCCCAAGGGGAAAAAAAAAGGAAAACAAAATGGTAAAAAGCAAAACAAATTCCCATATTGACCATGTCCAAAAATGCTTATCTCATTCTGCATATTGCTCTGTGTCCTTTCTCTTCGGAGGTAGGTTGCATTATTCATCCTATGGAATCATGATTTGTCATTGCATTGATCAGACTTCTTATCTTTCAAAATTGTTAGTTTTTATATAGTGTTGACATTATAGGAGAAATTATACTCCTACTTCTGCTCATTTCACTCTTCATTGGTTGGTACAACTTTCCAGGTTTCTCTGAAACCATTATATTTCGCCATTTTATAGTACAATAATATTTCATTATATCCACATTCAGTAATTTGTTCAACTGCTCCCTACTTGATGGAAAATAGGTTTGTTAATGGTGATGCTGAGTCAAAGGGCATGCACTTTTAGTACCTTTTAGGGCATGGTTTCAAATTGATTTCAAGACTGGCTATACTAATTCACAGTTCTACCATTGTACACTAGTGTGCCCATTTCCCATCGCCTCTCCAGTATTTGCCATTTTCTTTTATTTTTATAGACTTTTCCAATTAGATGAATATGAATTGGAATCTTAGATTTGCATTTTTGTAAATTTAAAACACATTTTATTAATATTTTCTGTTTCTTATATCACCATAGTTAGCAGAAGTATCTCTCCCCTACTAGTCCCAAAGGACTACTTACTGTGACAAATAGTATTTTTTTTAAAGAGGAAAAAAATCAGCAAAACTGATAAATACATTGAAAATTTGAAAGCATGCGCAATATATAATACTTTTGGATCTTTTACTTCCATAAAACAGTAAGTTTGGGAGTATCTTCTTGTATCTTTTCACTGGATTCTGTGATCCATATAATTTTGTTGCCTTTATTTTGGATTTTTGGTGTGTAGCTATTCCTTTACATGTTGTAGTTACTGTGTTATTGTCTTCTTGGCTTTGCATATTTCCTCTCTGCATCAGTTCATATAGATCTTTCCATCTTTCTCTATATTCATCATATACATATACATAATTCCCACCTATTGTGGGAATTATGTTCTGGAGACCTCCACAATAAGTGAAAATCTGCGAAGTAGCAGTGTTTACTGTCAGAAGCCCATGAAGGTACAGAACGTTTGGGTGGCATAGGGCTTGAAATAAATTCAAACTTTTATGAAAAACTTCACAAAAACAACACCACAGGGCAACACTATGCACAGCAATCAGACATTGATATGAAGTGGACAAGGAGAAATGCTGAACATATGGGCACAGTGCGGAAGAACAAACAGAGGGATGCTATAGTCTCTGAGCCAGTCTGCCCAGGATACACAGCATAGTGCTGTGGTTGGTCACTTTTCATCCCAGGAGCCAATAGTGTGCAAACTTGCACAAGCGGTAGTGGCATACTGTATTTTCTGTGATATAGCGAAAACTCTGTGATACAGAATTATATATATATTTGTCTTCTTAATTTATTATAAAACAACTATAAATAATATATCCTTGATATTTTTATTTTTGATTTGCTATGATTTCATCTTGATCATTCTTTTTTTTTTTAAACCCTTAACTTCGGTGTATTGTCTCATAGGTGGAAGAGTGGTAAGGGTGGGCAATGGGGGTCAAGTGACTTGCCCAGGGTCACACAGCTGGGAAGTGTCTGAGGCTGGGTTTGAACCTAGGACCTCCTGTCTCTAGGCCTGACTCTCACTCCACTGAGCTACCCAGCTGCCCCCTTGATCATTCTTTTTAAATTGATTTGATTTTCTATTCTCTATGATCAGATTAGCTAAGGGTTTTTATTAATATTATTAGTTTTCCTAAATAACTTGGTTTTAGTTTTATCATTTTAATTTTTTGTTTCCAATTTATCTATTTGCATTTCTGTAATTATTTGAAGCATTTTTTCATATTATTTGACCATTTATCAGTTGGGGAACGGCTATTATTCTTATAAATTTGAATCATTTCATTATTTGTCTTTCTACCTCTTTCAGAGAAATTAGCTCTAAAGACTCTTCCTACCCTCCAGTTATCTATTTGCTTTCCAATTTTAGCTGCATTGAATTTGTGTCTGTTTCTCTTATTTTCTCTATCCTTTATTCATGAATTCTTCCTGTAGACATGAATCTGAAAGATAATTTCCTTCCTTATTTTTAACATATTTAAAATTAAAGACCTTTTCCATTTTGGACATATAACCATTTGGAGCTCATCTTGGTATTTATTGCAAGGTGTTGATCCAAACTCAGTTTCTGCCAAACTGCTGTCCAGCTTTTTCTAGTATTTTTTTCCACAAATAGTGAGTCCTGACCCAGTGTCTTCGATTTTACATTTCCCGAACACAAGGCTACCAGGTTTATGCTTCTCTATGTTGTGTAGCTAATCTGTGCCATATATCAGCCTATCTGATTTTAATTATTACCAAATTGTTTTTATGTTTACTGATTTGTAGTTTATATTTTAATATGTGGTTCTGCTAGGCCCCTTCTCTTTTTTTCATATTTTCACTTGAGATTTTTTGCATTTTGTTCCTTTTGATTAATTCCTTTATTATTTTTTCTAGCTCTTGAAAGTTATCCCTTTGGCAGTTTGATTGGTATGGCACTACATAAGTAAATTAATTTGGGTAGTATTGTTCATGAGCAACTAACATTTCCACAGTAATTTAGCCCTCTCTCAAGAAACATTGTTTGCAGTTTAGTAATATAGTTCCCATGTGTAATTTGGTAAGTTGTCTTTCAAGTATTTTATTCATCCTGTAGTTATTTTAAATGAATATCCTTTTCTGTATCTTCCTACTCATTTTTTTTTTAAACCCTTACCTTCCACCTTAGAATCAATACTGTGTACTGGTTCCAAGGCAGAAGAGCGGTAAGGGTAGGCAATGGGGGTCAAGTGACTTGCCCAGGGTCACACGGCTTCCTACTCATTTTTATTAGTGATATACAGATATGTTGGTGACATGGATTTATTTTGTACACTAAACTTTGCTGAAGTTAATGCTTCCATTAATTTTTTTTTGTCGATGCTCTGGGTTTCTCCTCAGAATACTGAGTGGGACGAAATAAAATGGCCCCAAAATTCCCCATTTGTGAAAATAGACCAGAGTCAGAAAGTAAGAGTGAAAATGCAGCATTTTTATTCTTTTCATGAAGGGAGGAACATGTTCTAATGGCAAATGCAAGTGCCTGAGATCAAAACTTGTCCTGGGACTAACAACCAAATGTTCTTTGTGATTTAAAACATTATTGCCAACCTGACTTTAATTGAAAGAAGCCAAATGCTTTATCTGGGAAAGCCACAAAATTTATTTCACGCAATCCTCCCTTTCTTTTCATTAACTGTGCTTTCTCATTCCATTGCTGAAGAATCATTTCAGCTTCCAAATCAAAATCTTTCTTATTTATCTTTTTTAAATTTCAGACCTTTTGCTTCCTCAAAATCATTATCCTTCATACTACTTCTTGGGGTAGGGAAGGTTTAGAAGATACTATACGCATATTTTCTACAGTTTTCTGAATGAGCTTAAAAGACAAGGAGTTAGACTAGAATAATGCCTAGAATCTCAAATCTTATGGGTTTGCAAGCTGAATGTGATTCTGAAAATAATACACTTAATTCTATCTCACACAGTAACATCCAATCACCTTTAAGAAGAGATAGTTTTGTTACTTTATATATATTCCTTCATTTTCTTCTCAGAGATAACTTTTCTAGATCTTATGTCAAATAGTGGTAGTGATTATGCATTAGTGACTTCCTTGCATTACCTCTGATTTTATTGGAAAGTTTATCCCCATTTGATGTAGCACTGACTCTTCCTTATATATGTCAAATGATTCATTTAATTTTGTTGTCTATAATTTTTATTATAATTTGATATATTTTGTGAAATGCTTTTTCTGAATCAATATAGTCATATGATTTTTATTTTTTTTAAATATGGTCAGTTTTGTTTATAATTTTTCCAATCACTTATGGTTTTTAGATATATGATATAATATTAAATATAAATACAAATCTTACCTTCTGTCTTAGTATCAATTCTAAAACAGAAGACTGGCAAGGGCCAGGCAATTGAAGTTAAGTGACTTAACTTGTCCAGGGTCACATAGCCAGGAAGTGACTGAGGTCTGATTTAAACCCAGGACCTTCTGTCTCTGGGCGTGGCTCTTTATAGACTGAGCCACCTAGCTGCTCCCTATAGTGTTTTGTTTTGTTTTTTTAATGTGAGTCCCTTGGGTATTTATCTTGGAATCTTTTTGTTGATAACAGTTTAGTTCTTTAGTTGGTCACCATAGAATATTTCTTTTAGTCTATATATAGTGTTCTGGTTCTGCTCACTTCATTTCGCATCAATTCATAGAAGTCGTTTTAGGTTTTTTTCTGATCTCATCCTGTTCATCTTTTCTTACGGTACAATAGTTTTCCATCACAACCATATATACACTTGTTCAAACTTTCCCCAATTGATGGACACCTCCTCAGCTTCCATTTTTTTTTTTTTGCCACTATAAAAAAGGTCTGCTAAAATTTTTTTGTGCAAATAGATACTTTTCTGTTATCTATATCTTTGGGGTACAGACCTAGTAGTGGTATTACTGGGTCAAAGGGGATGCATAGTTTTATGGCCCTGTAGGCTTGGTGTTCCATATTACTCTTCATAATGGTTGTATCAGTTCACAGTTCCATCAACAGTGTATTAGTGTCCCAATTTTCCCACATCCTCTCCACTATTTGTCATTGTCCTTTTTAATTATATTCGCCAATCTGATAGGTATGATGTGGTATCTCAGAATTGTTTTAATTTGCATTTCTCTAATCAGTAATGATTTGGAGCTTTTAAAAATATGATTATAGATAGTTTTAATTTCTTCCTCTGAGAACTGCTTGTTCATATCCTTTGACCATTTATCAATTGGGGAATGCTTTGTAATCTTATGTTTGGCTCATTTCTCTCATTTAATTAAGTTTATTTTTGCTATTACTTTGAGATCAGGATTGCTCCTCTTGCTTTTTTGAGTTCAGATGATACACCATATATTTTGCTCTGATTCCTTATTATATGTTTCAAATGTGTTTCTTTTAAATAGCATAATGTTTGTGTGCTTTTAATCCATTGGGAAGTTTTTCATTCAGTCACTTCCAAAATTATATACTGTATAACTGCATAGTTGTTTAAAAAGTATTTTATGTAATCCAGTCCTCTATCAACTGGAAATATAATCTTGTTCATAGCATGATAAGGAAAATATTGGAGAATAGGAGTAGGTTCCTAATATTAGGAAGTAATGAGGGGGCACGTACCAGAGCTCAGTGGATTGAGAGCCAGACATAGAGACAGGAGGTTCTGAGTTCAAATTTTTTCTCAGAAACTTCTTAGTTGTGTGGGCAGGTCACTTAACCCACATGGCATTGTCTTACCTCTCTTCTGCTGTGGAACCAATACATAATATTTATTCTAAGATGGAAGGTAAGGGCTTAAGCCCCTTCCCCCCCAACAACTTGTAATAGTACATTAACAATTAGAAGAGTCTATGGCTCTACTCTTTTGGCCCTGGCTCCTATTAAATAAAGCTGATATCCTTAATTGCTGGCTGTTGAAACTTTCCTTAAAGCCTGCTTACATGGTATAGTTATAAAAATTACCTGTGTCCTTTGGATGAAGTTAGATTAGGCCTTCCTGATTTGAAGAACTTCCTTCATTTCCTTTGCGCCTTGATTCCTTGATGACCCAGTTGTCCCAGCAGATTTTTTGACTGTAAACCCTGTGTAAATCAGACCCCCTGGCAGTACTGGACATTTATCTCAAGCAGTGATGGTGAACCTTTTAGAGACCAAGTGCTGGGCGTAATTACCTGTCCTGTCCCCCATACCTCCTCCACTCCACATAGTGAAAAAATGGCATTATCAGGCACAGTGGAAAAGAGGAAGGGAGCAGTTCAGTCCAAGTCCCTCTGACTTTCTAGTAACAAACTCTAGGGGTGGGAGTGGGTAGGAAGGGAGGATGGCCACATGCCCATAGAGCGTGTTCTGCATGCCATCTTTGGCTCTTGTGCCATAGGTTCACCATCACTGGGCTATTGCACATCTATTGCACATCCAAGACCTTCACCCTGCCTGCTGCCCTCGTGGTATGTTGATTGACACCCTGTGCAATTCTCTAAGCCTGATTTACTGATTTGCCTTAATGCATGTGAAAAAATAGTGTCATAAAAGTAAATGCAAAGGAATATCTCTACTAAGCATAGAAATCAGAGAAGGTATCCGACTTGGAGATGGAAAATTATTTAGCTTAACAAACCTTAATTTTACAGAGGAGAGAAACAAAGATCAGAGAGGTAGAGTATCCAATGCCATGTACCTCTGAACTAATATTATAACCTAATTCTCGTTTCCTTGCCTATTTATCACCATTTTTCTATATTTTCTCTAGATTCTTTGGGCTGAACTTTAATCAGGGAAGATTTTACATAAGTTGAATTTGAGCCTATGCCTTGAAAAATGGGGGTGTTTTGGATAGATGAGGAGAAAGAAGGAGAGGAGGATTTTCCATATGTAATCAATACTTTCTAGTCTATAGGGGAGGAGAGAAAAGGGGGAAAAGCATTTGTTAAGTATTTTCTGTGTGTGATAGAACTTTTTGGACAGGGAGACTTAAGGATTGTAGTGATTGTGGCCAGAAGCAGCTTCTGATTTTTTTTTTTTTATTTCTTTGAAGGGGCTCTGTCTGCTTCCAAAGATATTATTTGTTATGGAGGTTAAACTGATTTGGTTTTGACTTTCCCCAATGAAAAGCAGTCTCTGATGTTAGAGGAAATGAACATTTTTTCCCATGTTCTCCCAGTGTAGGGAGACAGTAGAAATATATTTTTTCAATTGCTGGGACAGAGAGAGGCTGCAAATCCTTAAGGAAAAACTCAGATGATTTTGTTCAACTTCTTTGCCATTCCAGATTGATAACTTCAGGGAATCTTAGATGAAGAGGGATCAATTGTTTCAAGGACAAAGTACTGTGCTTTCATTGCTTTAGGAAGATCTAGGATCTGGATTCCTCATGCTATGTAATGGGAGAGGTTTCAGAGCTTTGCAAGTGGTTGCCTGAGAGAGAGAGGAAAAAAAAGCTAAGCATTTTTTGTTCTTCCTCTTTCTAGTTTACTATCACCTAATGGAAAAAGCTTAAGTTGGAAGTCCTTTGGGAAGGGCTATATCATCTGATAACCTCCTCTGCTGTTTCCTCTAAACTTTCAAAGCACTTTGTACCTAGTTCTGGAGTCTCCAAAATAGCAGACTAGAACAAGATGGGGTCCAAAGTAGGGTAGCCATACAAATTGCTAAACTTTCTCAGTCAAGGGGAAAGGACTTATCAGAAGTAAAAATAATTATAGGCAGCCAAGGAAGAAGAGAGGCATCAGATTCTTAAAAGCTTGATTTACTTGCTGTAGAAAAACAAGCGAGGTCTTCAATAAACATGGCTTTTGCCTTTAAGAAAAGACTTTTCATTGTTCAGGTACTTAGATACAAAGTTGGGTAGCTCAGGTTTGAAACTGAGAAAGTTTATTGGCAGTCTTTATGCATAAATACACATTTGTATTTCTTTAACTTAAAGGGATAGCTATAATTCTGATGGCAGAATGTAGATTAATTCTATTCTCGTAGTCACAATTTTCTCCAAAAAGAAAAACATTTCATTTGACTTTTGCAGCTAGTAAATTCTACTGTATTTTGAATCACTGAGCTAGCTAGAATGGCAGGTTAAATAAGTGCTATAGAATCACAAGAACTCGAAGGAAAATCTGAATTAACTCTGGTATATCTAAATGTGTGCTTTATACATTAACAAATTTAGTGTGCAAAGATTATGATTATATTATCATTTCACAATTTCTTATAGACCTTATGTCAGAAAATGCAACAGATTGCATTAAAATCAACACAATAAATTTTCATTTCTGTAGAATTTTAGCAACTGGAAATTTCAATGAACAAAAATGTATGTCCTAGGTCCCCTTATTAAACTGATAGCAATAGGTTCTGAGTGCAGTAAGTAACACAAGCAGAGACCAAATACTAGAGATAGACTAGAAGTTTTGACTTTAGCTAGGCAGGAAAAGAGAAAGAACTGAGGCAAAGGTCAGTGATCAAATCGGGCTAATTTTTGTGAGTTTTTCAGTGTAGGTTGTTGGGGAGAACTTGGGACCCAAAGACTGGGTAAAGTTGAACACTAGTGAGGTGTGGAGTATCTTTACATTTCTCTCCACATCCATTTATCTGTGTGTATAGATTAGAATGGTTATGTTTGGATGTGTGAGTCTTGGAAACAAAGTACATCAAACTGGGAATCAAACTGAGTTATGAGGACATGGCAACTTTGCCAATTTTCTGGGTATAGGGTGAAACCTCAAATTTGTTTTGATTTTCATTTCTCTTATTTGTTATTTTGTGTATTTACATGTTCACACTTTATAGAGCTGACAAAATCATAACAATATTCATTTGTGGGACTAAAAGGATTGGGATGTTAAGGGAAGTGATGATTTTTTAAACAGTAGAATGAATGGAAAATAGCATTTTTAGACAAAATTATATTATAAAGCAGTAATAGAACTCAATAATGGAAGAGAAAAAAGTGGATCAGCACATTGAAAAAAGAACAAAAATAATTGGACTCAATAAACCAATTTTTAATAAACTTGAAAAATAAATTATCTAGAAGAGAACTCTGACAAGAATGATTGGGAAAACTGGAAAGTAGTCTGATAGAAATTAGGTTTAGAACAACTTTTCACTTTATACCATACTAGTCTAAAAATTGGTAAATGACCTGAATATTAAAAGATTATGCCATAAAAAGAAATGAGATGAAAACAGTATTAAGTTGATCAAGCACTTTCATAGCCAAAGCTAAGAGTTTTTTTCTTTTAATTAATAATTTTTTTTTCAATTAACTTAATTTTGCTTTCTTCCCCCTTCCTCTGTATGGAAACAAAACCATACCAAATCCATATAGTGATTGAAATATATTACCGTATTGGCTCTGTTAAAAAGATGTGTGTGTCTCACCTATTTGAACCATCACTTTTCTTTTGGAAGCTAGACAGTATTCTTGGTTATTAGTCTTCTGTAATTTTGGATATAATTTTGTTAATCAGAGTTCTTGATTCTGTTTTTTAAGAAAAGTTATACTACGAATTGTTCTTTCTGCTCATTTTGCTTTGTTCATAGAAGTCTTCTGAGTTTTTACAATAGTATTTACATTCTTTTTGTAAAGCTTATTTTTAACATTAAAATTTTTTCCAGTCAATGAAAATTGGCATTTTCTTTCTTTTACCTCATCACTCCCACTCTTGTCAAGAAGGACATGAAACAGACATGAAACAAGAAAAACCTGTTTAAAAGCATATGTAGTCAAGCAAAACAAATTCCTGTATTGGCCCTATATACTTACCCACCCCATATATATCTATATATCTATATCTACATACATATAAATACATATATATAAATACATATATATAATATATAGCTGTATCGTGTGTGCATAAGTGTGTGTGTGTATATATATATATATATATATATATATATATATTATATTAACCTGCATTTTGAGCCCATCGCCCTCCATTAAGAAATGGGTAGCATTTTTTATCATGAGTCTTTAGGTTAATTTGGTTCATCATGTTTAATTTATTGGGTAGTTCAGAATACTTCTATTCCCCTTTCTCTCTTCTCTGTCCCTCACCTAGAAACCAGTAACAAGTTATTTTTCTTGCTTTTCTTTTAAAATTTTCTTCTGCTCTACCATCCTTAGTTAAACTTTTTTCTCCTTTAATCTAACCTACTTCTTATCTTCTAACCTCTTATCCCTTTTTCTTTCTGTTTCCCTTTTGAGTGAAAGGTATTTGTGTAATCAATTCTTTGTATTTGTGTTTTTCTTTTCTTTGATTAGTTCAGATGGGAGTGGAGTTCAAGTGTTTCTTACCCTCCTCCCTCTTTTGCTTGTATACACTTTTACTTGTAAACTTTGAGATATTAATGTGAATTAGTTTTTCCCATCTTTCCTTTCTCCTTTTTCCCCTTACATACTATCAAAACAAAACCATTCCCAGGTCCTCTAATTTCACTCTTTCAATGATTTCTGATGATAATAGAGTTCTGAAGGGATATACATATCACCTTCCCATTTTAGAATACAAACAATTATGATTTCTTCTCATGTTTACCTTTTTTAATATTTCTCTTTGTATTTCAAAATTTCTATATAATTGTGACGTTTTCATCAGGAATGCTTGGAAAAGTGTCTGTTTTATAAAAGGTCCTTTCCCCTCCCTCCTCCTGAGAATTATATTTACTTTTGCTAGCTAAGTTATTCTTGATAGTAAGCTTTGTGGGGTATTATATTACAAGCTCTCTACTCCTTTAGAGTGGTGGCTGCTAGATCTTGTATGAGCCTGACTATGGCACCTCTTTTCTTGAATTCTTTCTCATTGTTTGCAGTATTTTTTCTTTGATCTAGAAGCTCTCAATTTTGGCTATTTTGGGGAGTTTTTGTTTTGGGGTTTCTTTCAGGAGATAACTGGCATTTTTTCTAGTCCTAAATGGTCTGGACAGTTTTAAGATTTCTTGAAATCTCTGCTTTTTTTGGGGTCATGGTTTTTGGGTAGTCTGGGGATTTTTAAATTATATCTTCTCATTCTGTTTTCTGGGTCACTTATTTTTTCCTATGAGATATTTTTTCAGCCTTTTGACTTGCGTATTTGGTATTTCTTATTAACTTGTTATCTCATAAGGTCATCTTTTATTTGATTCAATTTCACAGTGTTTGTTTATATATCTCATGTCAAGCTTTACATTTCTTTCTTCTATAGGTCTAAGTTCTTTTCCAATTTTTTTCTTTAGAGCTTTTATCCCATTTAAAAAATCACTTAAAAATCTTGTAAGAACTTTTGCTTTTTCTGTTCCAGAAATTCTAGTTGAAATTTTACCCAAGTGGTGTTTTTTCTATTAGGCTTTGCTTATAGTAGATGTTTTGAAGTAATTTTCTTCTAGGTTTTGTTTTTGAATGCCTTTTGTCACCATGATAGTTTGTTGGATTTTTATTTTATTTTATTTTAATGTTTTTGTTTGCCCATTCTTTAGCCTGCTTCCTGAGTTTGGACTTTATGTTAGGGCTAGGCTGTCCATACTCCTGGAATAATGTTTGAGCTGACCTTTTATCCTTTAGTGCTCTACTACTGCTTTTTTGGGGTATTGGGTATTGTATTATTCCAGGATCTGAGGGACAGCTCAAACTCTTTGCAGGGGTGTGAGGGGTGGGATTGAAGCTTTAAGCTTTCAGTGCTCCCAAATTGATCTGATCCAGGACATTCTGATTTCTTTCTCCCTGGAAAGAAAGTTCTTGTCCTGGGTTTGGGTCAGAATAATGCAACTCTTGGCTTATCTTCAGTGGAATTCTAGTAGACTGCTACTGTGCACCAGCTGGACAGATGGACTGGTTCAGAGTTATAGAACTAGACTTTCCTTTGGTCCAGAATTCTAGCCCTGGTTTTTTCTGCAGGCTATAGATTGGAGTAGAAGTTGGAATGAGACTTGTCTGGGTCAAAGCCACATAGCTGTTCCTTGCTAATGAACTTGCTCTTTACTCTATGTATAGTCTAGAACCCAGGACTTTTCAACCATAGGCATATATCCACTCTTCAGTTTTCTTACTTTCCTTTGCATCAATTTGCCTGCCTTTTGTCTAGTTTGGGACTGATCTTTCAGTTAGTGTCTTACCTTTCCTAGCCTTGTCTTAGCTTATCCACCATCACTTGTGGTTTTTTTAAAAATTCCTTTATCTTCTCCCCCCTGACTTTTTTTTTAAACATTTATTAATATTCATTTTTAACATGGTTACATGATTCATGTTCCTACTTTCCCCTTCACCCCCTTCACTCCCCCCACCCATGGCCGATGCACATTTCCACTGGTTTTGTCATGTGTCCTTGATCAAGACCTATTTCCAAATTGTTGATAGTTGCATTGGTGTGGTAGTTTTGAATCTACATCCTCAATCATGTCCTCCTCAACCCATGTGTTCAAGCAGTTGTTTTTCTTCTATGTTTCCTCTCCTCTGAATGTGGGTAGCGTTCTTTACCATAAATCCCTCAGAATTGTCCTGGGTCATTGCATTGCTGCTGGTACAGAAGTCCATTACATTCGATTTTACCACAGTGTATCAGTCTCTGTTTTCTGGCTCTGCTCCTTTCGCTCTGCATCTGTTCCCGGAGGTCTCTCCAGTTCACCTGGAACCCCTCTAGTTTATTATTCCTTTTAGCACAATAGTATTCCATCACCCGCATATACCACAGTTTGTTCAGCCATTCCCCAATTGAAGGACATACCCTCCTTTTCCAGTTTTTTGCCACACAAAAAGCGCAGCTATAAATATTTTCGTACTAGTCTGTTTATTTATGATCTCTTTGGGGTACAAACCCAACAATGGTATGGCTGGATCAAAGCTCCCCCCTGACTTTTTACATTTGTTAATTTTCTTTTTACTGCACCATTATCTATTAGTTTTCTTTTTACTGCACAATTACCAGAAATATTTTTCTTTCATTCTTTTTGCTTCCAGTCTACTTTGAAATTTTTTTGTTTTGTTTTGTTTTGTTTTGTTTTTATTAAACCCTTACCTTCCATCTTGGAGTCAGTACTGTGTATTGGCTCCAGGGCAGAAGAGTGGTAAGGGTAGGCAATGGGAGTCAAGTGACTTGCCCAGGGTCACACAGCTGGGAAGTGTCTACTTTGAAATTTTATTCTCTAATTCATATAAATTGCCCTGTGTTTCAAATTGTGTAGTCTAACTTTACCCCTGACTCTTCTCATCATTTTCTTCCCTCTCAATTCAACTTCTCAATGGCAGTTTAGTTTCATATCTGGGTCCATGTCCTGGTCCCTCCCTTTTCCTTCCTGGTGCCAGCAGCCCTGAGGAACTCATCCATTCCTTCTTTGGGGCCAGGATTTTGTCTATGTAGTCATAACATTCCCAGAAAAGATAGCTGTCCAATGCACTTACTCTCATCTCCCATCTTAGGAATGCTTTTCAGCAGGAACTTCTCTATCTTGGTTTGAGATGCTCTTCTTTTTCCTTCCCTTTCCTAGGCCTATTTAGGGCTAGGCCTAATCTGGACTGGTCCAACAATTTAGACTCAGAGTTTAAAATAGAATGAAGCACTCACAGATTATAAAATGCAATAAAAACAAATTTACTGATAAATTAAAAGGCTATAATTTCTAGAAATAAAATATTGACTCAGATAAAAAAATGCTTTTTGGTAACATGACTCTGAAGTAGTACATTCTTTATATTTCAAAGCCTATCTGCTCACCCAACCACTCTACTTCTTTGCTTAAGCGTCAGAGCCTAAAGTGGTCCTTTTATTTGCAAAAGCTTCTCTTATATCTTTAATTCCATTCATTCCAGTCTCTAGGAACTTTATCCATTTTTCATTTAATTCATTTCTTAGACTCTTTTATCAATTCTTTATCTTCTGCCTAAAACCATACTCAATCACATCTTCCCATTCTTCAAAAAAACTTCCCTTGATCCTCACATTCTCTCAAGGTGTTATATTCCCTTGCTTTCTTCTGTTTCACTGCCAAATTACTAGAATGAATCTTTTGTATTTCTTGCTTATTGCTTCAGTATCCAATCAATTCTCAATACTTTGCAATCTGTATTCCCCATTACTTTGGATGATCCCATCATTCTTCTATGTACTGTTTTTTATTCTTTTTTAAAATTTTATTTATTAATATTCACTTTTTAGAAAAGTTAACATGGTTACATGATTCATGCTCCTATTTTCCCCTTCACCTTCTCTCTCCCCCCACCCTTGGCCGATGTGCATTTCCACCGGTTTTAACATGTGTCATTGATTAAGACCTATTTCCAAATTATTGATAGTTGCATTGGTGTGGTAGTTTCGAATCAAAATCCCCAATCATGTCCGCCTCAACCCATGTGTTCAAGCAGTTGTTTTTCTTCTGTTTCCACTCCTGCAGTCCTTCCTCTGAATGTGGGTAGTGTTCTTTACGATAAATCCCTCAGAATTGTCCTGGGTCACTGCATTGCTGCTAGTACAGAAGTCCATTGCATTCGAGTGTGCCACAGTGTATCGGTCTCTGTGTACAATGTTCTTCTGGCTCTGCTCCTTTCACTCTGCATCAATTCCTGGAGGTCTTTTCAGTTCACATGGAATTCCTCCAGTTTATTATTCCTTTGAGCACAATAGTATTCCATCACCAGCACACCACAATTTGTTCAGCCATTCCCCACTTGAAGGACATCCCCTCATTTTCCAGTTCTTTGCCACCACAAAAAGCGCAGCTACAAATGTTTTCCTACAAGTCTGTTTATTTATGATCTTTTTGGGGTACAAACCCAACAATGGTATGGCTGGATCAAAGGCCAGGCAATCTTTTATAGTCCTTTGAGCATAGTTCCAAATTGCCAGCCAGAATGGTTGGATCAGTTCACAGCTCCTCCAGCAATGCATTAATGTCCCAGTTTTGCCACATCCCCTCCAGCATTCATTGCTCTCCCCTTCTTTCATTTTAGCCAATCTGCTAGGTGTGAGGTGATACCTCAGAGTTGTTTTGATTTGCATTTCTCTAATTATTAGAGATTTAGAACACTTTCTCATGTGCTTATTGATACTTTTGATTTCTTTATCTGAAAATTGCCTATTCATGTCTCTTGCCCATTTATCAATTGGGGAATGGCTTGATTTTTTTTTTTTTTAAACCCTTACCTTCTGTCTTAGAGTCAATACTGTGTATTGGTTCGAAGGCAGAAGAATGGTAAGGGTAGGCAATGGGGGTCAAGTGACTTGCCCAGGGTCACACAGCTGGGAAGTGTCTGAGGCCAGATTTGAACCTAGGACCTCCCGTCTCTAGGCCTGGCTCTCAATCCACTGAGCTACCCAACTGCCCCCTGGCTTGATTTTTTATACAATTGATTTCACTCCTTGTATATTTGAGTAATTAGACCCCTGTCAGAGTTTTTTGTTATAAAGATTTTTTTCCCAATTTGTTGTTTCCCTTCTGATTTTGGCTGCATTGTTTTTGTTTGTACAAAAGCTTTTTAGTTTAATATAATCAAAACCATTTATTTTACATTTTGTAATTTTCTCTAACTCTTGCTTGGTTTTAAAATCTTTCCTTTCCCAGAGATCTGACAGATTCTGTGTTCACTTAACTTATTTATAGTTTCTCTCTTTATATTCAAGTCATTCACCCATTCTGAATTTATCTTGGTGTAGGGTGTGAGATGTTGATCTAAACCTAATCTCTCCCATATTGTTTTCCAAATTTCTCAGCAGTTTTTGTCATATAGTGGATTCATGTCCCAAAAGTTGGGCTCTTTTGGTTTATTTCTGTGTACTATTGATATGGAATCTAGAAGCCCCAAACTCTGCCCTAGTAGCTATATGGAGCAGAACTTGGGTCTTAGATGACAAAGCTGCCAGTTGCCATCAGTCTCATTGCAATGAAGTCTAATGGTACCTTCTATGTGTCTGGGACTTCCTCTTGCTCTGATGCATAACTTCCTCATGAGCCTTGGCGTCGTGGCAGAACTCACTGTTTTTCTCCCTTTGTCTAGCTTAACTGGAAAAATGAATTGTTTTGATTTTTCTTCTGGATTTCCCCATAAAAAATTCAGCATCATGCATTTTCTAGAATTCTTTGAAGGTGTTTCTAAAGGAGAGCTCACTAAACTGGTTTTTTCTGCTCTGTAATCTTAGTTCTGCCTTCCTGTAATATTATAGCCTTTTAACTTATCTTTTTGCTTTGATTATCTTAGTCTACTATCTAACTTTTACACAGCTATTAGAATAAGAATAATCATCTTAGGTGGTAAAGTAAAAACAGCATCCATTTTGGAGTTAGAGGACTTGAATTCACTTGAGAATTCACACAGGATCTTGCTTCTGTTTGTTCTACCTGAACTTGTTGCTATCTGAATTTGAGCAAGGCATTTAATATCTTACGGCCTCGGTTTATTCAGTTGTAAAATTAAAGGATTAGATAAGATGACCAGTGTAATAAGTTATTTGTTAATTAGCTAAGTAATTAGAGATCCTTGATAATTAGGAATAGGTGGTTGGCTAGAGAGATGGGTTTGAATGAGCTAAGCTCCTTTACATTCACAGTGGAATCCTCTAGAGACGATGGGGAAAGAATTGCAGGGGGCAGTTAAGAATTTCTGGACACTCTTTGAATTGGTTGCTCAGAGAGTGGATGGTGGGCTTTTCCTCTGGAAATCTTGGAAGAGTTAGTAACAGTTGGTTTGGGAAAATACCTGGAGATTTGGAGGAAGATTGAAATCAGATCATCTGTGAGATAGGACTTGGCTGGGAGCAGCAGGAGCCAGCAGGGGGCACCAGAGAGAAGCTTCTGTGAACTGGTCAGAAGAGGAATGCTTAACAGCTGAAGAGTCAGAAGGAGTCACTCTGAATCTTGGAGATAACTTATAAGGAAAGGAGTTTAATTATAAACATATGTTAGTTTTAGGATAGTTATATAGTCAGTTTTGGGGATTAGTTATATAGTTAAGCGTAGTGTTAAGGAGACTCGCCCTTGGCGATTATGAAGACTTCCCTTGTGGGAAAGATTTGGGTTCCGGGATTTAGTTTAGAAACCTTTAGCTAAGGGAAATACCTCTCTTAAAAAAATTCTCATTTCATTATCCTTTCCCTGATATTCTACTATATCAGTAGTAATAAATAGTTTTTCTTAACTAGTCTCTAGCAGAATTTTTCAGCTGCCCGTGCAGTCTAGTTCTCAACTGCCAACAACAGAATCTCCTTAAACCCCATAGCCTATCCATAACTATCAATAACTATTGACAACAATTTATATCAGGATCAATATTCCCCATAACACTTGAGGTTTCTTTCAGCTCAGATTCATGATCCTATGTCTCTCTTCAGTTCTTTATAGTCTGACTTAAAATTAGTGAATGCATCAAAGTGCTAAATGGAATGTCCAGTACACAAATTATAAGATAAAAAGTGATGAGAATGAAGAGATGCAGAAAAACTCAAAAATATTTGAGGAAAGGGAAATCCAGCCTTTTTTTCCACAGTATTTTTTGCTTAGTTTTGTTTTGTGTCACACTAAATACCCTAATCACATCTTGTCTTCACTTTAGTCATTACTCCTCCCTTCTTTTCTGCCCACTTGTGCTTAGAATGGAGGACTCTATATTCTTTCACAGTGATGAAAAACTTTCCAACTTTAAAGGCTCAGCTTAATAGCCATATTCATGAAACCTTTCCTAGTCTCTCACTTAAAAGTAATGATTTCTCCTTCCTCAAATATTTTTAAGTTTTCTGTATCTCTTCTCATCACATTTTATCTTATAATTTGTATACTGGACATTCCATTTTTCACCTTAATGCATTCACAAAAGCTATCCCTCCATGAATGAAAATAATTTTTCTTTATTTTTGATTCTCAGAAATGTGATTTTCTTCCTTTTTTGGCTCAGCTGTCTTCATTTAAACTTTTCTGGTTCTTCCATTTGCTAGTATGCTCTCACTTCTCAAATTATCTTATATTTAACTGAATATGCTTCATTCCCTACTGCAGGAGAATATACCCTCCTTGAGGGTAGGGGCTATTATGTGGTAGCACAGTGCTCTGCATGTGAAGTCTGGAAGATCTGTTTACATCTGGGCTTAGACTTTTATTGGTTATATGAGTAGGCAAGTCACTTTGGCCTTTGTTTGCCTATTTCTTTTTCTGTACAATAGAGATAATAATAGCACCCATTTCACATGGTTGTTGTGAGGTTCAACTGAAAGTATTTGTAAAGCATTTTAGACCTTAAAGTGCCATTTAAATTATAGCTGCTATTGTTATTGTTTTAGTCTTTGTGTCCTCAGCACCTCACAGAATGTCTTGCACACACATTATAGGTGCTTTAAGTTTGTTGAATTGAATTATATGGTGAACATATTATGTTCTCCCTTATCATTTAGTAAATTAGACTGCAGGCAGCATCAGCAGATTGGTTATTTTCCATCATTTTGTCTCCAGCATTTAGCACAATGAATGTATATACATGGGAGGCTTTTTATAAATATTTGCTGACCTGAATTGAGGCCTGGGTCTGTTGAAATATATTGAATAAAATAATATAGAATTATTGACATTAAGAGAGTATTTATTCCAAATCATACCAGAACAAGAATCTTGTCTAAAATCTAATTGAAAAGTGTTCAGCTCTGTCTGGAGTGAAAAATATATGTTTAATTTCTGGTTCTTCTACTTGTGCAAGCCACTTAACTTCTAGAGGCAGTTGGTAGTGCAGTGAATAGAGTACTGGGCCTGGGGGCAGTAAGAGCTAAATTCAAATTTAGCTTCAGGTATTACTAGTTATGTGACCCTGCACAAGTCACTTAACCTTCTGCCTGCCTCAGTTTCCTCAGCTGTAAATTGGGAATAATAACATCACCTTTCCTCTAGCCTTATTGTGAGGATCAAATGAAATTATATTTGTGAAAGACTTATCCCAGAGCCTGGTACATACTAGACCAGTGATGAGCAAACTTTTTAAAGAGGGGGCCAAAGGAAAGGAAATGCTCATCTGTCAGTCTGTTTCTAAGGCAACTCTTTCGAAGTTTCATTGTATTGTATCCTGCTCATTGTATTCCTCAGATTAGGAATAATGTTGCTCAGCTGATAGAACATTTCAAGGGAGGAGGGGCATCTGGCCCACAGGCTGTAGCTTGCCATCACTGTACTAGACAATTAGTAAAGTTTCTTCCCTCTTTTCCTTCCTTCCTTCCTTCTTCCTTCCTTCCTTCCTTCCTTCCTGCCTGCCTGCCTGCCTGCCTTCCTTCCTTCCTTCCTTCCTGCCTGCCTGCCTTCCTTCCTTCCTTCCTTCCTGCCTTCCTGCCTTCCTGCCTTCCTGCCTTCCTGCCTTCCTGCCTTCCTGCCTTCCTGCCTTCCTGCCTTTCTGCCTTCCTGCCTTCCTTTCCTCCTTCCTTCCTTTCCCCTTAGTCTCCCTCAAATTAAGTTTCATTTGTAAATTGGAAGGTTTGAACTATATAGCTTTTAAGATTTCATCTACCTACCATTTTCTTTTCGGTAGGAAATTTTTCTTTGAATTTAACTTAAACCTTTAGATCCTTTACGTTCACCCACTGATCTTAGTTTAGCCTTCTCAGTCCAAGCAGAACAGGTTCAATCCTTCTTCCATGTAATAGTGCATCATATACTTGAAAATTAACATGCTCCATGCCTGACTTCCTTTTCTACTGGCTAATCATCCCTATTCACTTAAAGTATTCTCTTCTGACGTGATCTTAAGACCTTTCACATTCTGGTTATCTTCCTTTGCATACTTTGCAGCTAAATAGTGACCTTTCTATAAAGTAGAGCCAAAGATAATACATCAGATGTGAAGCAATCAGGACAGATGTAATTCTGTGTTTGGTATTATTGAAAAATACAATAATGATGAGTAAGGAAACTAAATAGATTAAAAACAAAACTATAATTCTCTGAAGCATTAGAATTTGGAGAGCTTCAGTTCTATCTCCAAGATATTATTTTTAATTGATAATAATGATTACAACTGCATTTATACCTTGTTTCATCATATATGATATTATATCAAATATTTATAAGATGCTTTATATTATAATATTTGATGGCAGTAGTTCTGCCACTTTACATTTTATATCCTTAGTACCTGACCTGTTGTCTTGTTCAGAGCAGATACTTAAAAAAATACTTGTTGAACTGAATTATACATACATGTAATATGAAATACTGATAGAATTTCCAAATATATTTTGTACTCTTTTTATATGTTGGTGAAAATAACTAAGACTTTTATTTTATGATTTATATTTTATGATATGCAAAACATCTTATCTGATTTTCATAGCAGTCCTTTACAGTAAGTATACAGCTATTAATTAGCCTTATTTGGCAAGTGAGGAAATTGAGTTTTAATGGGGTATAAATAAATAAAATATCTTCTTAGGAGTTCCAGAAAGGTTATTGAGTGAGTGGCTGATTCTACACACAGATCTTATTCATTATCTTGGAACTGTTCTCTGCCAGATAAAATAAAAGAACAAGTCTCTTCTCATGTCTCTTTCCCTTAATAATAAGAATTAAGATGATTATTATAATTTATACAGTACCAAAAGCCATTCCGTAATAGGTAAGTGGTCAAAAAATATGAACAAACAGTTCTCAAAAGAATTCCAAACTATTGACTACTATGAGAAAGAATACTTTAAATTATTAGAGGCAGCTAGTTGGTGAAATGGACAAAGTGCTGGGTCTGGAGTCAGGAAGATTTGAGTTCAAATTCTGCTTTAGACACTTACTAGCTATGTGACCTTGGACAAGTTATCCTGTGTGTGCCTCAGCTTTCTTATTTGTAAAATAATAATAACACCTAGCTCCTAGTGTTGATATGAAGATAAAATGACCTAAGATTTGTAAAGTGTTTTGCAAATATTAAAATGCTATACAAATGCTAGCTGTTAGTAATAAGAGAAATTTAAAACATCTCTGAAGTTTTATTTCTCATCATATAACATTAGAAAGATGACCAAAAAAGGATTAATCACTATTAGGGGGAGTACCCTAGAGCACTGCTATTGGAACTATGAATCAATACAACCATTTTGGAAAGCAGTATAGAATTATGCAAATAAGATTATTAAAATGTTTTGACTCATTGACCCAGAGATTCTACTGTTAGGCTTATATGGTAAAGAAAGGCATTTATAAAAGGAAAATCCTTATATATACTAGTACATTTACAGCAGTAGTTTTGTGGTACAAAGAATTGGAAATGAAGTAGATGCTTATTGGGGAATGATTAAATAAATTGTGGTATATGAATGTAATGGAATATTACTGTGTCATAATGAATGATGGATGTGATGAATATGAACAGATGCAAGATTTTAATGAACTAATAAAGTTAATCAAGCAGAGTTAGGATGCCATATATACAATGACTAATACTATTTAAAGGGAAAAACCGCCATAAATATAATCAAAAATGTTATATAATCATAAAGATCAAATACGACTCTAAAGAAGAGATAGGAGAAATCACTCCTATTCTGCTTCTTTAGCAGAGGTAGTACATATGTGGATATGGTGCCATATTACACATATTTTCTGATGTATTGATTAGTTTTGTCGATTTTTTTTCCCCATCTTGCTTTTTTCTTTATTTTTGTTATACTGTATAGCTGGAAGAGGGAAGTTACTGTAGGACATCTTAGTTTCTTTAAAAAAGGTATTAATAAAACTAATCTTAAAAACCTAAAAGATCTTTGCCACAAAATGTCAAAGGATTCTCCTATGACACTTTACTCAAATGATAATAATAGTAGCTGCTAATGTTTATATAGTACTTAGAAGTTTGAAAAAATAACAAAGGATTGAAATCTTTATAAGAAAACTAAAAAATTAGCAGAAAGACAGAAAAACAAGTAAATAAACCTTATGATATATGTATATATATGTGTATATATATATGTATATATATACATGTATATATATATATATTTTAAACTCTTACCTTCCATCTTAGAATCAATATTGTGTATTGGTTCTAAGGCAGAAGAATGGTAAGGGCTAGGCAAAGAGGGTCAAGTGACTTGCCCAGGTCACACAGCTAAGAAGTGTCTGAGGCTAGATTTAAACCCAGGACCTCCCAGCTCTGGACTTGGCTCTCAATCCACTGTAATTTTTATTTCATTTATTTATTTACTTTCCAATCTGAATTTTATTTTTTAGAAAAATCTTCCATGGTTACATGATTCATGTTCTTGCTTTCCCCTTCACACCTCCAAACCTTCCCCCCACCCCCCCACCCATAGCCAATGTGCATTTCCACTGGTTTTAACATGTGTCATTGATCAAGACCTATTTCCAATTTGTTGATAGTTACATTGGTGTGGGAGTTTCCAGTCTACATCCCCAATCATGTCCGCCTCAACCCATGCGTTCAAGCAGTTGTTTTTCTTCTGTTTCCACTCCTGCAGTTCTTCCTCTGAATGTGGGTAGCGTCTTTACCATAAGTTACTCAGAACTGTCCTGGGTTATTGCATTGCTGCTAGTACAGAAGTCTGTTACATTTAACCACAGTGTATCCATCTCTGTGTATAATGTTCTTCTGGTTCTGCTCTTTCACTCTGCATCAATTCCTGCAGGTCATTCCCCAGTGTAATTTTTAAAAATACCATACCATAAAGGAAAAAAAAAATGAGGAGTAGTAGTAATGAAGTAGTACTTCCCAAGGGAAGTAGTAGTAGTAGATAATGATCACATCTAACATTTATATAATGCTTACTATGTGTTAGGCATTAAAATACTTTGCATTTATCATCTGATTGGGAGGTATATGCTATCATTATCCCATTTTATAGAAGAGGAAATTGAGAAAGCAGAGGTTTAGTGACTTGCCTAGAGTTCTATAGCTATTAATTAGCTGAAGCCACTTTTGAATATCAGGTCTTCCTGACTCTAGGCAGGCACTGTATCCACTTAATTCTGGATCACATAGTTTTTGAGTTGAGAGGCATCCCAGATGCTGGCTAGTCAAACCTATACCTGATGGCTGTGTGGCCCAGGTGGAAGGAAATGAAGGCCTGCACCAGGGTGGTAGAAGTGTCAGAGGAGTAGAGGAGGCATATGCCAGAGATGTTGCAAAGGTAAAATTGACAGACTTTGATAACTGATTGTATAAGGAGAATGAGTGAGCAAGGAATTCAGGGAAACACTTAGGTTATAATCCTGAGTGACAGGGAAGATGGTGGTAACCTCAGCAGGAATAAGGAGGTTAGGAAGAGGGAGGAGGGGATTGAGGAGGAAGATAAATAAGTTCCATTTTGGGCATGTGGAATTTAAGATGTTTATGGGATATCCATTTTAAGATGTCCAGAGACCTAGCAGAGGATCAGGGCTAGACAAATATATTTGAAAATCATCAGCATAGAGATTATAATTGGGAATTGATGAGATCACTACATGAAATAGTATAAAAAGAGAAGAGAATAGGCATAGAACCCTTTAGGATACTTTCAATTAGATGTCACCTGGATGAGGATCCATAAAGGAGAGACTAAGAAGGAGTGATCCAGTAGAAAGAAGTAGAATTAGGTGAAATGGTATCTTGAAAACTTAGAGCTCAAAAATGATCAAGGAGAGTATGATTGATATCAGCAGAGCCTGTAGAGAGGTTAAAAAGAATGAGGATTGAGAAAAGGCCATTAAATATGACAAGTAAATATTGTAGGACATATAGTTTCTTTCCCTTTTCCCCTGATCACCTCAGGTAATAAGCCTAAGAGTGGTATTGCTGATCAAAAGATAGAGATATAATTTTATAATTCTTTGACCATAATTCCAGATTGCTCTCCAAAATGGTTAGATCAGTGCATAGTTCCACTAATGGTGTATTTACTTTCCCATTTATTCATAGCAGTTCTCTTTGTGGTGGCAAAGAACTGGAAATTGAAGGAATGCCCCTTAGTCGAGGAATAGCTAAACAGGTTATGACGTGATTATGATGTAGTACATTTGTGTACATATACATATGAAGTAAGAGATCTTTAGTAACTTTGGAGAAGCAATTTTAATTGATGAAGTAAGAAAAGAGTAAGAGGAAATGAAGGGGATGCTCCAATTGCAGATGGCCTTCTTAAGGAATTGCACCATAAAAGGGAGGAGAGCTATGGAGCAATAGTTCTCAGAGATAGATGTATTAAGTATGGGTTTTTGAGGAAGCAGGAGATATGAGCATGTAGGTAGTAAGGAATATGCCAGTAAACAAGGAGAAATTGAATTTAAGTGAGAGTAAAAATAAAATGAAATTGCTTATGTAAAGAGATTTGCCTTGGGAAAGAGAATAGTCACTTTGCTTATGTGAGACAGAAGTAAAGAAGGATATAGTGTCTCAGAAGGTATCAGAGTGATGTGAAATAGGACGAGGAGAAAAGGGAGCTCTTGGCAAATAACCTTAATTTTTTTCAGTAAAATATGAGATAAAGTTCTCAGCTGAGATTGGGGAGGAGGAGCTTGAGAAGTTTGAGTTGGTATGAAAAGGATCTGTTATGAGATCGTTTATTAAGGAGAAGGTAAAAAAAATAAATTGTGCATAGATGGAGCACTGGGCCTAGTGTCAGGAACACCAGAGCCCAAATCTGGTTTTAGACACTTATTAGCAAATCACTTAATCCTGGGCAACTTTGCCTCAGTTTCCTTATCTGTGAAATGAACTGGAGAAGGAAATGGCCAACCACTCCAATTTCTTTGCCAAGAACATCCCAATTAGGGACATCTCCTGGTTCTGACAGATTCACAACTAAATTCTGTCAAACTTTTAGTGAAAAAGATAGTACTTATACTCCACAATTATTTTCAAAAATTCAAAAAGCATTCTTTTAGTCCTTTTATGATGCAGATATGTTCCTAATACTGCAACTAGAGAGGACTGAAATAAAGAAGACCATAGGCCAATGTTTTTAATGAATATTAACTCAAAAATTTTAAACAAAATCAAATAGAGGAATTCATTATGATCAAGGGATCATAATTTTGTTCCAGGGATAAAAGGATGGTTCAACATTGGCGGGGGGGGGGGGAATCATTATAATCATTAATTTAAAAACCACTACATCCCAAACCACATGACCATCTTAAGAGATGCAGAATAGTGACAAAGTATGACATTCTTGCATGCTAAAAACAAAACAGTATGGGCTATAGAGGGACTTTTCTTAATATCATAGAAAGCATTTGTCTAAAACTAAAAGCAAGCAACTGCGGATACTGTAGAACCATTTCCATTAAATATGGGAATAAAACGAGGATTTCCACTTTCCGTACTATATTGCTTGATATAGTTCTGGAAATGTTAGCAACAGCGTTAAGAGAAGAGGGGGGAAAATGAAATACAATAAAGATAGGTAAAGTGGTGGCAAAACTATCTTCCTTTGCTTATGAAGTATGCTGGTTTGTTTTTTTTTTGGGAAATTCTAGGGGTATAAATATTAAAATTGATAAAGGCTGGTATAATAATATAAATTAGTAATTTAATTANTAACCAATCTTAGGTGCTTTCTAGGAATCTAAGTCGAGGGGACCCACGTCCTCTAAAGTTTTAGAAAAGACTGGGACTCCAGGACTCAAACCCCAATTTCCAAGCCCTAAAGTATTGGCATAGAACTGCTGCAATTTTGCAGATCTTAGTCAATCAAGTCTCTGACCATGTGCTTTCTTTAGCACTATTAACGGCTTTCATATTCCCTTCTGGAATCAGAGAGGCATTTAAATCACAGTCCTATAGGCTCAGGTATTTGCTGTAGAATCAGAAAAAGGATAAATAATGATTATATATGTACTTCCAGTACAAGATGAGAAAAGGGGAAAATCAATTGCTCATTAGAAAATGTTTTAAAAATCAAAAATATATATATATCTTAGAATTAGAAGGGTTATATTACCCAAAAATGAGACTTTCTGTGAGAGAAAGTGGGTTTTTACAAAATAACAGATTCACAATGCACATTCAAATAGAGTACCATTATTTCCAATAGCACATTTTAAAACAATGATGTTCAAAATCATTTACTTGTTACAACTTGTAACCCTTGGCAAATGCTGTTATTGCTTCCATAGCAAAGAATATACAGGAGCTCCTTGACTCTCTGTATTTAAAAAAAAATCCTGGGTAGGAAATGCTTCTACCCATTTAAGGCAATAATATCTCTTATAATAAAATATATAAAAGCTTTATTCTTTAAGACAACAATTCTTAAGGATTTAAAGTAAAAGTTAAAAAATACCTCTTGTAAAATTACAAGGTAATATTCAAAGCATGGAAAACTTTCAAGGTTCTTTGCAATTACCAAGACAGAATAAATTTTAAAAGACATGTGCTCTATAAGATGTTCATAGGTGGTACATATAACCGCATTGTTTCTGATACAGTAAGCTTTAAGTAAATTAGGAAATATAATAACATCATAAGCAGAAACTTCATTAACGGAAAATGATTCAGTGCAACAGGAAAATCAACAAAATAAGCAAGATTAATTTACAAAACTAATTAGCAAAATACGGTAAGATAGTCTCTTTAAAAGTTATTCAGTTCTGAAAGGTTTTTTTTTTTAATTTTTTTTATTTTTTATAATAAGTCTTTGCTCAAAGTTCTGAGCAGGTATGGGGTGAAATTTCTTCCCCTGAGTTCAGTTCTTTAATCACAAGCAAGTCTGAATAGGCCGTTCGGCCCCATTAAGGGTAAATGCTAGGTGCTAGGTCCAGACACTATTGTCCACGTGGGCTTGGGGTTAGTGGAGAAAAGCTCAGGAAAATTCCCATGTGTAGAGTCTGTGTGGGTGTTGCCTAATTTAGGTCTTTAGAAAAACACGTGGAAGGCTAGAATGCAGGCCATTACCAAGGGAGGGTAGTGGAAATATATTACCCAAGCCTAAGCAGTAGAGGCAGAAGTCTATGAAAGTCTCAGCAAAAGCGGCAGGTAATCGCTGTTGGGCCTCGGGGTTCTAGGACTAGCAGGATCGGAGATCACAGGGACTGGAACGATGGCAGGCTTGTAGGCTTTCGGCGCGGCAGGAATGGAGATCAAGTCAGGAGTCAGGAGAATCGGCTGCGAGACGAGACTGGCTGGGCACCGGCAGTCCATCAGTGCCAGCAAGGGCCACCAGGCCTGGGGCATTGAGCAAAATAATTCGCAGCCCAGCGGCAATTAAAACCATTGTTTCTCTTCCCCGTAAAACAGCCTCTAGGCTGGGGAAAATCGGGAGAGGACTGGGCAAGGAAAAAAAATTGCTTCTGAGATTCTTGGTCCCAGAGCCGTATGGCTTCTTCTTAGGCTATCTAGAAAATTGAGAATTCTATTTCATCCCTTCGTGGTTGCCATAATTATAAATATTAAAATTGATAAAGGCTGGTATAATAATATAAATTAGTAATTTAATTAAAGCCATGTTGATAGATAAAGTTATCAGACCAGGCGCTTGTAAGCATTCAAAACTGCCGCCTCCATTACTGTCTCGAGTCTGCTGGCCAAGAGACCACTCCCTCCTAACCCAGGAGATTTAAGCTCTTCCCTGGGTCAAGACGTAGGCCTTCCCAAGCCCAAAAACCCGGAAACGGAAACCAGTTGGACCATGTTGGATCACGGGAAATGTAGTTTTGATACATTTCCCATGTCCATAGAAATATATACACTTTTAGATGGCATTTCCCAAATTTCACTTTTACAGGGGAAATTTTCAAGGATACTTATTGAGAAAATAAGTTTAGCAAAGTTTTGGGCTAGAAAATAAATCCTAAAAAATCAACAGCATTTCTATGTGATAATAACAAAACATAAGAAGCAAGACTAGAAAGGGAAAGTCTGTTCCAAATAACTACAAAATGTATAAAATATCTGTATTTCTCCCAGAGTCCACAAAAGACTTGTTTAGATTCCATTACAAAATGTTCCTTTAAAGAAATAAAGAACAGTCTAAATAGCTGGAGGAATAGTGCTCATGAATAGGCCTTGCCAATATAAAAAATGTTAGTGCTACCAAAATTAATTTATACTTTTATTGCTGTGCCAGTCAAATTACCAAGGGGATACTTTGCAGAACTTGATAAAATAAGTACAAAATTCATTTGCTAAAACAAAAGATCTAGATTTATAATGGTCAGTGATGAAAGGAAATAGGGATGAAGGGGAATAGTATTTCCAGATCTCAACTATTTTACAACAGCAGTCATCAAACCCATAAACTGTTAGTTAAAGAACAGAGAGAAAGATCAATTGGACAGATCAGGGAGAATCAGAAACAACAGAACTCAATAACCTGATAATAAAATAACAATAATCCATAAAAATGGATAACATAAGTTACCTAGGGAAAAACTATTAGCCATTCCATAGTAAATAAAAGGTCAAAAGATATGAACATTCTAAAAAAAAATTGTAATGTATTCATAACCACATGAGAAAAAGTTCCAAATAACTATTAATAAGTGAGTTGCAAATCACACACACCTGAGACTAAAAATGAACAGAAGTGACAAAAAATTGCAACAGGAAATGTTGGAGGATTGGTACACTCTAAATGCATTGTTTGCTGAATCTGTTAAATGGTACAACCATCATGGAAAATAATTTGAAGGCATGCAAATAAAGTGGCTAAGATGTTTTTGACCCTTTGAATCAGAGACTCCCATTTCTGGGCTTATAGCCCAAGGAAACCAATGATAAGAAGTGATTCCCTTTTATGCTCCAAAATATTTATAGCAGTATTTTTGTGTTAACTAAGAATTAGAATCAAAGTAGATCCCCATCTATTGCTGAGTGACTAATGTGTAATACAAGGATGTAATGAAATATTATTGTGCTCTAAGAAATAAATGTTTTTATTGAATACAAGAAACATGGAAAAGATCTATATCCACTTATGCAAAGTGAAGTAAGCAGAGCCAAGAAGATATATAATATAGTATAGTGAGATACCTCCCAACCTACTCTTTTGTGGGGATGGGAGGTCTTATACACATTGCACATATTTTAGGATTTAAAATTTTTTCTGATCTGTTATGCTGGTATTTTTTTTCCTCTCCGAAAATTAAATTTTTGCATATGAAGTAGCACTCTAGAAGGGGATAAATGTGTTTTTTAAAATAATATTTTATTTTTTCCCCATTTACAGATAAAAACAATTTTAACACATTAAAAATATTTTTTTGAGTTCTAAATTCTTACTCTCTCCCGTCTACTCATCCCCTTTCCCTGAAACATTTTTCCAAATTAGATATATGGGAGTAAATATATATTTGGAATAACTAGTTGATATAAGAAAAAGAAAATATCCCTAAAAACTTTATTTTCAAATTAAACCGAAATATAACCAGTGTATTACCAGTGTATATACCAATACCTGTGTATTAGTTCTGCGCTATCTTTGTGTCATTTGTAAATTTGATGAGTATACTATCATTATCTAGACCAAACTTTTCTGTTGACTTCATTTTTGAATCTCCATCTGCCTATTGCATATTCTTTATAAATTTGACTCATATCTGTATATTTGAGAAATGAGGCTTTTGTCAGACATTTGCTATATTCCCCCCACCTCATTTTGTTGTTTCCCTTTTTATCTTGGTTGCATTGGTTTTATTTGTACAAAGCCTTTTCAATTTAATGTAATCAAAATTATCTTTTTTTTTTTTGGTAATGTTTTCTATGTCTTGTTTGGTCATAAATTCTTTCCTTTTCCATAAGTCTGACAGATAAACTTTTCCACATTTCTCTAATTTGTTTATGGTGTTACCCTTTATTTCTAAATCAAATATCTGTGAGATGCTGATCCATTCCTAGTCTCTGCCCTAATACTTTCCAGTTTTTTCAGCAGTTTTTGTCAAATAGTGAGTTCTCCCCCCCCCCCCCCCCCCAAGCTTGGGCTTTTTGGTTTAATTAACATTAGGTTGCTAGTGACATTAACTGCCATGTGCTGATCTCCTAATGTATTCAATTCTATTTCTTAGCCTTAATTGGTTTGTTTTGGTGATTACTGCTTTATAGTATAGTTTCAGATCTGGTATAGCCTGGCCTCCTTGCTTTATTTTTTTCTCATTCATTAGCGTGATATTCTTGGCCTTTTGTTTTTCCAGAAGAATGTTGCTGTTATTTTTTTAGTTCTATGAAATACTTTTCGGGTAGTTTGATTGGCATTCTCTGAATAGGTAAATTAATTTTGGTGGGATTCTCATTTTCACTACTGTGATGTTGAAAAAGGGAGGAAGGATGAGGATGGGAGAAGTTAAGGGAAAATGAAGGTAGGGAAGGTAGCCAGGGTAGCCCCCAAGCCCTGGTGGGGAAATTAACCTAAGCCCTTCAGAGCTCAACAAAATTTAGGGCTACACTTTAGAGATAATTAAGCCAGGTTTATTTAGGTTAGGAAAGAAAAGGTCTGGGGAAGCTAGGAGGTAGATCACTGACAGATATGTCAGGACCAAGGCTCTTCAGGGAAAAGGGTTCTCCTCGGTTCCTGAGAAAAGGTGCCAAAACCCACACCTCTTTCTTCTTTTTATAACTTACTCAGTCACTTCCCACAAAGGAAGTGGGATGTGTCTGAGGAAGTTGTGGTAGGGAGTACTGGGAGATGTATATTACATTGACTCCACCTGTTCATGAGCAATGTTTTCCCAGTTTTTTAGGTCTAACTTTATTTGTGTGAAGAGTGTTAATTGTGTTCACAGAGTTTCTAGGTTTGTTTTGGTAGGTATGTCCCCTCCCCCCATATTTTATATTGTTTATCCTTATTTGAATGGAATTTCCTTTTCTATCTCTTGTAATTGGATTTTGTTGATGGTAAATAGAAATGCTGATGATTCTGATGATTCATGTGGGTTTATTCTGTATTCTGCAAATGTCTTAAAATTGTTAATTATTTCTATTAGTTTTTTGATTGATTCCCTATTCTCATCATATCATCTGCAGAGTGATAACTTTGTATCTTCATTGCCTATTTCAATTCTTTCAATTTCTTTTTCTACTCTTATTGCTATAAAGATTATTTCTAGTACGATATTAAATAATAGTGGTGATAATAGACACCCCTGCTTTACCCCTGATCTTATCAGGAAGGATTTTAGTTCATCCCCATTACAGATAATGCTCGCTGATGGTTTTAGATAGATGCCATATATCACTTTAAGGGAGGTTCCATTTATTCCAATGTTTTTTTTAACATTTTTATAAGGAATGGTTATTGTATTTTGTCATACTTCTGCATCTATTGAAATAATCATGTGGTTTCTGTTGGTTTTGTTACTGATGGTCAGTTGTGCTAATGGTTTTATTATTATTGAACCATTCCTGCTACCCTACTATAAAATCCACCTGGTAATGTTGTATATTTAAATTCCATAGTATTCAGGTAGCACCGCATATTTTACTATTCTATTTGATAGATATTTATCTTGTTTTTATTTTGTTGTCTAGCTAGATTTCTGGAATTATTTCAATTAATATGTAATAGTGGACATCCTTGCTATGTATAATACTGACTTCTAACTTAAGATAAATGTTCTTTAACCACATAAGAAAGGTCCATACATTGTTATGCTTTTTTAGTGTGTCCCCTCTCCCAAAACAGGAATGGGTATTTTCATTTTTTTTGTTTTGTTTTTTGTTATGCTGAACTTGAGCATCATGAAAATTTACTTTACAAAGAACAAAAAAGGGAGATTTTATATTCAACTAAAATTTTCTATTTCACATGCTTTTGAAAAAACATAATAAAATCAGCATGTTAGTTTCAAAGTTTTATTCTTCTGTGCTTCCCTTTCAGTTTTCTGATGATCTTTTCTATATATTTGAATACAAGTTTAAATGAATCTTTATTTTTTTTAATGGCACTAATATTTTTCCATCCTCTTTTCTATTTGTCCCTATAATCTACCCAGCTCTTTTCCTAATGATATATAAGCCATGCAAAACAAATTCTTATATTGGCCATCAACAAAAATTTATATCTTATTCTCCACTTTGACAGGAAGTAGAAAACAAGTATCATCATAGATGTCTTATATTGTGGATAGTTATTGAACTGATCACTTAAGTATTTCATAGTTATTTTTCTTAATTTTCTAGTCATTGTGTAAATTATTTTTGTTCTGTTTACTTCACTATCAATTCTTATGGATCTAAACACATTTATCTAAATCCATTAGTCTCTTAATTTCTTTTGATGTAATAATATTCTATCACATTCAGATACTGTCAATTGTTTGGTTGTTCCTCAATTAAAGTACCACTTTAGTTTCCTTTGGTAAGGCCAAAAGTAATCACCTGTTGATAAGAGTTTTGCTAGAAGAATTTGCAATAAGATCAGGGGTAAAGTGATATCTATTGTCACAATTTTTTCATATGGTCCTAAAATTGTTAGCTGTAGTTTACTTTGAGGCTCAGCTAAAATTCTGCTTTATGTAAGAAGGCTTTCCCAGTCCTTAATCTTAGTACCTTTCCTTTGTGCATAGTTGTTTGCATGTTCTCCTATTAGGCTCTGAGCAATTTAAGAGCAAACCCCTCTTTTTTGCTTTTCTTTGTATTCTCAGTGCTTAGTTGATATACTTAATGAATGCTTGGAGTTTTGAGCAACTGAATAAAACAAGAAAAAAACTGAGGAAATAAGCAAAGGAATAAGCAAAAATAAGAAAAGTTTTACTTTTTTTTTTACTGACAAGGTGTTCTGCTTGAAAAAGGCTAGAGATTTATTAAACTTATTGAAATCATTAATAATTTTAAAGACAAATGATATGAATTAAACTCCCCCAAATTACTAGCCTTTCTCAATATTACCAACAAAATCCAACAGAAAAGATAGAAAATGCATTCGAAGCAAGTACAGATATTATGTTGGTTAGTTTGCTGATTTTTCTTCTCTTTTTCTTCTTTATTATAAAGCTCAGATCTTGCCTCTGATGCATAACCTCTCCATGCTCTGGGTAATCCTTTAATATTATAGGTAGCATTTTCTTTAAAAAAAAAAAACCCATACAGAACATATATAGTATTTATGAGGACCTATGGTTCTTATGTAAATATAAATACAAAAACAAAAATTATATTAACTTTCCAGTTCAGTGCTGAAAATACCAAATGATTCTTCTATAAATCTAGGGGGGAAAAAGTGGTAACAAAAGACAACAAAAACATCAAGAATCCATAGGAAGTAATTTTTTTTTAAAGTAGAAGAGAAGGGAGATCTACCAGTAACCTATCTTAAACTATACTACAAAGTCATAATTATAAAAACTATCTGTCACTGGCTAAACAACAGAAAAGTCAGTTAATCAGTTGAATAAATTGGCGGTATAATGCACTGCAGCAAAAACATGTAGCATAATGTTTAATGACGATCACCCCCTCAATCCCCCACTCAGACCTGTCAACTACTAGGGCAAGAACTATTATTTAACAAAAACTGCTGGGAAATCCGGAAAGTTTTCTGGCAGAAATTTAAGTTTAGTTCCAAGTTAATACATAAACAGATATAAAAGGTTACATAATATATAGCAGGGAAGGTGAAAACTTTCATATATCTATATCTCTAAACATGGTTAGAGAAAGAATTTTTGACCAATTAGAGTGATTACAAGAGATGATTTTAATTACATAAAAATGAAAACTCATATCATCAAAACTAATGTAGATAAAATTTAGATAGGAAACAATTAACTTGGGAGGGGGAAACTCTGTAGCAAATTTCTCTAATAAAGGTCTAATGTCTAATAAATATGTAAGGACTTGATATAAACATGTAAGAAAAAGTTTTCCCCCAATAGATGAACAAATTGTCAGAGGATATGATTAGCTATTTTTTATTGGAAAAATCTGAGGTATCATAGCTTTTTGGAAAAAAAAAAAAAAAGATGTTCCAAAACACTAATAAGAGAAATGGAAATGAACAACAAAAACTGTTCTATCTCATATCCATCAGATTGGCAAATATGATGAAAATGGAAGATGATAGTGAATGGAAGGGGCATGGGAGAATAGACACACTAATGCATTAGAAGGCATTATATTTTTTTTTCAAAAATATTTTATTGGAGTACGAGTTAGCACAGTAGATAGAGTGCCAGGCTTGGAGTCAAGAGGACCTGGCTTTAAATTTAGCTTCAGACACTTACTAGCTATGTGACCTTTGGCAAGTTACTTAACCTTGATTGCCTAGCCCTTGCTGTTCCTCTGTTTTAGAACTGATACTAAGATAGAAGGTAACTTTTTTTTTTTAAGTATTTTATTGAACGAAAGGTATAATTTTAATTTTTCCCATTATCATGGTCTATTTTGTTTATAGTTTTTCTTAAATAAAAAACTCCTACATTCCTTGTATGAATTCTCCTTCTGTAATCTTATGTAATCTCTTGGGAAAAGACTAAAAATTCTGAACTTGAAATTTATCAGTGAATGTCAACATCTATCTACATCTACAAAAAATTCTAAAATATCAGGATTTTATATGAAACCATGGAAATCATATGTAGCTTTCCAATAATACATATGTGCATATATTATATTTAATATGGTAGTAACAACATTACCTGGCTTATCTCTTTCTTCCCTTATGAATTGCTTTCTACTCTCTTTTTATTATCACATCTCATTTTTTAATGTAATTATCACTATCCCCATCTCCATCCCCCAATCTCCCACCCAACTCTTCCTCTCTAACAAATGAAAATGCTACTTTGTAACAAAGATTTCAGATGAAACACATTTTTATTGTTAACCCTCACATGTAAAAATTTGTTTCTTATTTTCTATGAACTACAGTATATTTCACTTTACTAACAAGAAGTTGGAGGCACAATTGATCTTTGTCTTCTGAATTGTGAATTATCATTACACTGATGAGACTTCTTAAATCTCTGTTGTTTTGTTTTATAGTGTTGTGGCCTTTGTATAAAAAACAACCTGGTTTTGCTTTCCTACAAATTAGTTCATTTAAATATTTTCAGCTTTCTCTGACTATAACTCTTTTGTCATTTCATATTGCATCAATAAAATTCCATTATGTTCATATTGGTGACAATAGATACCCTGCTTTTACCTATTATGCCGTTGGAAAGGTCTCTCAGTTTTCTATAATATAGATAATGGTAACTTAGATAAATACTAATTAGTTTATTTTAACTGCTTCAGCTTCTCATTTTAACTGTCAATTTTTATGTTTTAAATGTGTTTCTTAAGACATAGCTTTGAATTATTACCATTTTTACTACCTTTTTGTTACTACAAATTTAATTATTAATAGAACCATAAGGAATTCTTATAAAGATTTTAAAATTTATACATTGTATTATACATTATGTATTATAACTTATAATAAAAGAGTGTTCAATTTTATTAAATCTTTTTCTGTAGTTATTGATATAATCATTTTCATTATTAATATAATTTTCTGATAATGAATCAACCTTGCCTTCTTTGGTGTATGTTCAATCTGGTCATAATTTATAAAGTTAAGAATGTTTTGGTATATTTGTGATTATTCAATATTTTAGTGTCGATATTCATTAGATGTATTGGTCTAAAGTTTTCTTTCTCTGTTTTATTTCTCAGTGTTTTAGGTATCAAGCTCATATTTGTCTCAGAGGAATTTTGTAGAATGCCATCTTCAGTTTTGCAAATGCTTTATTTCATATTTGAATGAATTATTCTCTGGATGTTTGATAGAATTCACCTTTACTCCTTAACATGCCTCCCTCCCCCCCATTCCATTCCCCTTGGAAGTTACATTATGGATTGTTCAGTTTTTTCCCCTTCTGTTAATCTAGGCATTTTATATTTCTGTAAATTTTCTCTAGTACATCTTTCACATTTTTCAGAAAATTCTAACTGCAAAACCAATAGAAAATATGATTATTATTTTGATATACAAAGCACAACAGAAAAAGTGGTCTTTCATGAATATGATTCTTGAACCTCTTGCTTTTTTCTTTAAACCTATAATAAATTCAACATGTTATCTCAAAAGGAGTTGTTTGTCTGTTTCTTATTGACTTTGTTTTTAACTTTCTTTTATGAATTTTAAATGCTTCAGTTGATTCTCTTTTCCATTTTAGATCCATATTGCTAGACCCCTTTTTTTCCCCCTCATGTCTCTGCTCTCAAGTTGAAAGAAAGAAAAATAAAACCTTGTATCGATATGCATACTCAAGGAAAACACTCCTTCCTCCACATTTCTCCCCCACCCCCACCCCCACCCCCCATTTGCTGTGAAATTGCATGTTTCATTCAGGAATTAAATAACTAATTGCAAAGGCTTGGAAATGAGGAATGTTGTGTTAAAGGGACATCAAGTAAACTAGGGTTGCTAGATTTTAGAGAGGTTGGAAGATAGTAAAATGTAAGAAGACTATAAATACAGGAAGAAGCCCAAGTTGAGATGTTTATCTTTAAATGCTGGATGGAGAAGTATTATATTCAATCCTGCAGGTAACAAAGAACCACTGGAGCTGATTGACAGGTGACTTGGGTGAGACCTACACTTTAGAAAAAGCAGGTTGGTAACTGAATCCAGGATGGCACCCTGAGGCAGGGTGACATTTTAAAACATTATTGCAATGGCCAATGTGAGAAGTAACGAAAGGCAGAACTGGAGTGTTGACTCCGTGTGTGGAAGGAAAAAGATGCCAAAAGAGATGTTGTGAAGATAGAAATGAAAAGATTTGACAGTGGATTGCATATGTATGGTTTTATTTCATATCCTGCCATTGCTGAAGTTATTAGGCAGCTTGATGGCACAGGGTATAGTGCACTAGCTCTGGAGTCAGAAAGACTGAGTTCAAATCCAGCCTTAAACATTTACTGTTTACGTAAGTGACTTAACTACTGCCTGCCTGCCTGCCTGATTTAAATTTCCTGACTTGTAACATGATAATAATATCACACCCCTCCCAGGATTTGTTGTGAGGATAAAACAAGATATTTGTAAACCTTAAAAATTGCTACTTTTCAAGATAGTGTTGATGATGATGATATTTTAATTGTATCTCCATAGAGTTCTCTAAGTAGACCATAAGATTTTCAAAAAGTGCTAATTTGGCTTCTTCTTTGCCTATTTTTATTTCCTTTATTTCTTTTTCTTGTCTTATTGCCATAGCAAGCATTTTTAGTACTATATCAATTTAGTAGGAATAATAGATATTTCTTTACCATAATCTTATTGGAAACTCCTCTAGTTTACTTTCATTATATATAATACTGACTCTTGGTATTTGAGTACAGCATACTATTTATTATGTTACTATATTTATTCTTATTTTTTAGTATATTTAACATAAATGGGTGTTGTATTTTGTCAAAAGATTTTTTCTTTGCATTTACTATAATCTTGTGATTTTTTTTTAAACCCTTACCTTTTGTCTTGGAATCAGTACTGTGTATTGGCTAGACAATGAGGATCAAGTGACCTGCCCAGGGTCACACAGCTGGGAAGTGTCTGAGGCCATATTTGAACCTAGGACCTCCCATCTCTAGGCTTGGCTCTCAATCCACTGAGTTACCCAGCTGCCCCCAATCTTGTGATTTTAATGACTTTAAAAGCTATTATGTTTATTATTTGCAATATTGATCCAGCTTTGAATTCTTCATATAAATCTTAGCTGGCCATATTTTATAGTATTTTCCATCTGTTGTAAGCTCTTTCTTAACGGTTTTTATTTAAAATTTGTGACAAATATTGGTCTATAGTTTTCTTACTCTGTTTTGTCTTTCCTTGATTTAGTAATTAAGACATTATATCGCAGAAAGAATTTGGTAGAATGCTTTGTTTCCCCCTTTTTGCAAATGGCTTATGTAATATTAGAATTGTTCTTTAGAGGCAACTAGGTGGCACAGTAGAACTAGAGCCAGGAACACTTGAGTTCTAATTTAAATTCAGATACTAACTAGGTTTGTGTCCTGGATAAATCACTTAGCCTCTATTAGCCTCAATTTCTTCAACTGTAAAATTGGGACTAAAATAGCCTTTACTCACAGGATTGTTAAGAAGATCAAAAGAGATCATCATAGTGCCTAGCACATAATATGTACTATATAAATGCTTCCTCCGTTTAAAAGTAGGATAGAATTCTTTTTTTTTTTTTTTTTAAATCCTTCCTTTCTATCTTAGAAGGACAAGAGCTAGGCAAATGGGGTTAAATGACTTGCCCAGGGTCACACAACTAGGAAGTGTCTGAGGTCAGATTTGAAACCAGGTCCTCCTGACTCCAGCCCTGGTACTCTATCCACTGAGCCACCTAACTGTCCCAGAATTCACTTTTAAATTCATCTGATCCTGGATTTTTCCTGTGGGGATGGGATGGGAGTAGGGAAAGGGGGATATGATATGGTGAAGTTAATTTATGGCTTATCCAATTTAGTTTACTGACATTAGGTTTTTAAAAATTCTCTTCCTTGTTCTATTTGTCTTCTACTTTTGTTTGAATCTGTTTAATTTAAAAAATATTGATCCACATGTCAGGTTTTTTTGGCCTATAATTTCCAAGGATTTTGTTTTTTCTTCATTTGTTGTGAAATTTTTGTGTTGGCAATTCTGTTTTTTCTTTTCTAAAAATCAGATAATTTAATGGTTTATCTCCTAACCCCTGAAAACACCAATACCAACAAGTCTTCTAATTTTCTAAATTCTTTTCTTTCAATTTCATTAATTTCTCTTTTAATTTTTAGAACTTCAGTGTTGGTTTTTAATTGTTGCTTTTCTATTGATCTTTTGTTTTATATGCAAACTGAATACATTGATTTTTCTCTTTCACATCTGCAAAGTTTTTATTTTGATATGTTTTGTATTCAGTTTTCTGTTGTTTCTATAATTTGTTTTTTGACCTACTGTCTTTAGGATATCAGTATAGCTAGCTAGCTACTTTCATCAGTTTTCAGGAATATTGTTCAGCTTTTCTAAAATCGTGTTAAGGACTAGACCTTTATTTTTGTTGCTACCTTTCTGCTAGTATAGATCTGGAAAGTGTATATGGAGGTTCACATTCATTATAGTTTTACTCTATATTCCTCCTTGTAATTGTTTAATTTTTCCTCTTAATATCTAATTACTGTGCCATTTGGTACAGAAATTAGATATTATTTATTTATGATGCCTTTAAACACAACGTAGTATCTATGTTTAACCCTTTTTAAACAAAATATTTATCCTTTTAAAATTTTTCCTGAATCCTAATAAATTTTGCTTCAACTTCTCATTTTAATTGGCTGAATAATTTATGTTTTAAATGACATTGCTTTTTTTTTTTTTTAAACCCTTAACTTCTATGTATTGGTTCATAGATATAACAGTGGTAAGGGTGGGCAATGGAGGTCAAGTGACTTGCCCAGGGTCACACAGCTGGGAAGTGGCTGAGGCCGGGTTTGAACCTAGGACCTCCTGTCTCTAGGCCTGACTCTCACTCCACTGAGCTACCCAGCTGCCCCGACATTGCTTTTTGTGACATTTTTGTATTGTTACCATTCTGTTACCCTGCTCCCTGTGGGTTAGAGCATTCCATTCATCTTTACAGTTATTCAGTGTATATTTCCTTATGCCTCTTACATTTTTTTTCTCTCATACCCTTTTTCACTTTGAAAAGAAGTAGGTAGAGAAAGATAGAATCTGATTAACACTTGTGATTGCTAATTAACTATGACTTTTGGTTGTGATACTTTATTTCTTTTAAATTTCCCCTTTTTAACCAGTCCTCTGAAGTTGATACTTATTTTACTTATCTTTGATTCACTTCTAATTTTTCACTTGTTCCTAAATACCACATCCCCCTCTCCCTTGCTCTGTCTTCATTTCCTTGTTGAGTTTAATATACTATATTTACATAATGTAAGTATGTGTTTTCAGACCTCCTTTGTCTAGTTAGAGATGAATAACTTCTTCCCCTTTCTTTTTCATCTTCCTTCCCAGAAATACATCCCTTTTCCTTTTCTCTTTTAAAACAACAAAACTGAACAAAACCACACCCATCCCCTTTATAGTTACTTTAATTCTATCACTCTTGGAGACATTTACAAATAGATGCTTGCCCATTTCCCCCCTATTAGAATATAAATCCACTACCATCATTTAGCCTTTTTTGATTGGTCATATGTATTTACTTTTCTAGGTTTCTCTTGATTCCTGTAATTACATTTTGGCCAACATTTTGGCCTTTCTTTAGGAATGCTTGGATATCCTCCAATTTTATTGGGAGATCCAATCCCTTTTTCCCAGGCTCGCTAACCCCCAACTATTAGAATTTTATTTAATCTTTTAGGGTACTTTCTTCATGATTAGGAGCCTAGTTTGTCTTTTGGAATATTGTTTTCTAAAAAATTTTATGTATTTTGGTAGTTATACTCTTTTTATGACCCTGTGGTGTGGGTCCTTGGTATTTGAGCTCTTTTTTTCCCTTCTGGACTCAACACATTTTTTTCTTTGAACTGGAAGCTCTGAATTTTGCACAGATTTTAATTTTCAGTTTTGGTTTTCTTTCAGGAGGTTATTGGTAGATTCTGTTTTTCACTTTGTTTCATGACATGATATACATCTGGACAAATCTATCATTTCTTTAAATATGGTATTCAATTTTTTGGGAGGCATTTTATTTAAAAGTAATGATTTAAAAATTATTATCTTGAACTTTCTTTGCAAGACAATTGGTCTCGATAGTAGATAACTTATACTTCAGTCTTTTGACTTAGTTCTAATATTTCTTATGTCATAGAGTCATTGAATTTTGATTGTTCTTTTGTTTTTAAGTGTACTTATTGCTCACAAATCAGATTGCATGGATAAGGATTTCTACCTATTGCTCTAAACCAGTGATGGGCAAACTTTTTAAAGAGGGGGCCAAAGGAAAGGAAATGCTCATCTGTCAGTCTGTTCCTAAGGCAACTCTTTGGAAGTTTCATTGTATTGTATCCTACTCATTGTTTTCATCAGATTAGGAATAATGTCTCAGAGCCAGATAGAACATTTCAGGGGGCTGCATCTGACTCACGGGCTGTTCTTTGCCCATCACTACTCTAAACAATTTTTTGCTGCCATTTTATCCTTTAAAACTCTTATTTCCATTATAATTATAATTTTTTTTAAAATCCCTTGCTTTATTCTGTCTCTTGTAGTCCTTGTGGAGAAGCCATTTGTCTTTTTCTGGGATTCCATTATTAAGTTATGAATGTAATTTTATTTGATTTTACCTTTCGGTCTTCGTGCTGTTTTTTTTTTTTTTTTTGGTTATTGTTTTAAATTCTGTTTACTAGTATTTTCCCTGTTGTGGGACAATCCCTATCCTTCAGCAGGTTTTTCAGGTTTATTTATCGAAGGTTGGGATGATTTCCTTTTTCCAGCTATTATTGGCATCGGAGTGCATTTTTTGTAGTTCTAGTTGAGTTGGAGGTGCTCCTTTTTTTTGTAGGAGGAGAGCCAGTTTTCTTCATTGTTGTTTTGCCTGTGGTCCTCTTCATATTTTTGCTGGAGTCTGTATGGGAGTGCCATGTTCTTTTACATCCTTTCTTGTTGTATAGGATGAAAATTTTTATTACAACTTTGGGGTTGTGTTTGTGGAAAAGGTTGAGGGATGTTGGCAGTCACTCCGCAGGGTTGTTCTATAGGCAGTGCATTGATATTCATGTACATCATCTTCCCTGCCCCCCAAATTCATGTTTGTGTGTATATATAGATGTATTAAAATTCTTAATGCTTTTTAAATGAGAAGCTTTTTTATATCAATGATAAGCAGTATTTTCAGTTTTTTCTTTTTCATAATAAACAACATATATTAGCAAACATCAAAATTTCAATGTGTAAAGAACAAAAAATAGGACATATGTATAAATGGTGTTTAAATTAGACATTGTAGTAACAAAATTGCTCTCTTGGTTTATGTCCTGTTGAACTTTGTTTTGTTCTCTGAATTTTCAAATGTTTCATTAACATGTTCTTATTTTTCTTTTCCTCCCTTTTTGCATTATCACAGCTCACTCATTCTCCTTTCTCCTCCTACACTACATGTAACAAGTAAATATCATCAAGCAAAACATAGCAACTCGTTGACCATGTGTGAAAGTGGATGTGATTTTGTGTGCTTGTCCATTACCCCTGCTAAGAGGTGGGAGATACATGACTCTTCATTAGTTTTGTGGTCTTAATTAGTTATTATATTTATCAGAGTTCTGAAATCTTTAAAAGTTGTTTTTATTTCTATTATATTCCTTATAAATTTATTCTCTTACTTTTGCTTTATATTCCTTATAAATTTATTCTCTTACTTTTGCTTTCTTCATGTTAACTACTTTCTACTATTATTTTTCATCTTTGGTTATAACTTCTATCCCTCATATTCCCTACCTTTTAAGTTTCTTCCTTCCATTCCTTGTTGCTTTTGATTCCTACAGCAATGAATAGTATTTGTTCCTGGGAATTCATGGTGTTATAATCACCATTGGAATTTACTGTAAAAAACAGATTTTGGGGGGCAATATTTTCAGATAGCAATAGCAATTACAAAGATGTAAAGCTTGTTTGAAAGTGTTGCTGTGGATCAAGGAGAACTAAGCAGCAAGTGCTTTTAGGGAAAAAAAGGAGAAAAATCTTCTGAAGAGGAGTTTTATTACTATGTTTTCCATAACATGAGAAAAATTTTGTATTAGAAGGTATTATGTTCCCTCTGGTTAGATTTCTTTGATGAGGTTAACTTCCTATAGAGATTATTTTCCTATCAAGAAGGTTAATATGAATTAGGCCTTTGTTCTGGAACTGATGATCCATACTTGATATCAAGTCTTAGCTTTTCTTGTCCTGGGTACTAGTTGGCTAACAGGTGGCATATTGTTTAATACCCAGACTATGCCCTTGGACCGGACCTATAAGGGAAATAGACAAGTTGTGATCAAGAGAGATGTTAGCTAGATACACAGACTCAAGTTTCTTGAAAATAAAGCCTTTATAAGAAGAAGCTCTATAGTCCTCCAAGGAAATGTATATATTGAGGAATGTCAAAAAACCAGAGATTTTAGTGGCCAGAGACAATAGTGGATTTCTTATCCAAGCATGGAGCTGAGGAAACACAAGACAGCAATAGTGGTTTAGTAGCAAAAGTATAATGGAGCACCATCTGAGGAATCCTCCTTGTCCTACTATGCAGATTATAGATCCCGGCAAAGATTCTGCTGAAAGGGTCTTCTTGGTTCAGCCCCTTCCACAATGCTTTCAGCCCTCTCTGTCAGGCTCCCTATGTTGATATAGTACTGTAATCTTATCAGCCATCCCTCTTAGCTCCCCAAATCTCCTGCTACTCTTCCTTGATCTTTGTTGGTGTAGTTGTAGGAGAGAGCTCAGCTGTATTGTTTCCTCCTTTACTGGTCTATTTTTGAAATTACTTTGGTTTTACTTAACTTTTGTACATACTTTATATCCCATGATAAAATATAACCTTTTTCAGCATAGGAACAATTTGGTATTTTTTGTTTTGTTTTATTTTGGTCTTTATATCTCTAGTCTTTACTCTATAGTTGTGTTTTTAAAGGTTTGCTACCATGAATTTGACAACAGGAGATTTAAGATAGGGATGTTCATCACTGGAAAATTTTTTTAATCTCATGAAAAAAGACCAACCAAAATTACCTCTGTTTTTCTTGTATTTAATTTGTAAATTGCAATTTATACACCTTTAAGGTTGTCTCACATAGGAGAGTTATAGGTTTGAAAGACAAGTTTATTTCATTTGCCTCAATTGTTTCTGCCTTTGCTTGCAACTTTTATTTTCTCCTTTTGAAACAGAGAAATAAATTTAAATTTAAAACGTGCCAAATTCTGGAGTAGGTACTCATTCTACAAAACTGGGATGTTTTCTAGGTGAAATTAGTTTTAAACCCAGTACCCTATAACATATCCCTTTAGATAAACTCTAAATAGATGCAAAAGTTTATTTAATAGAGAATTACAAGTGCAGATAAGGAAAGGTTAAAAGAAATAGAGGAAAAGATAAAGGAAGGATCTTAAAAAAAGTCATTGACCAACAAGAAGAGAACATCAGAGGATGATAAGGAACAATTATATAAAATTTAAAAGTGTCTGAACAAAACAAACTTTTGCTGTAAATTTCTTTTATAAAGGTCAGATATTCAAGTATATAGAAATGTAGAAAACCAATACAAATTTGTAAAAAGAAGAATATAAATAGTGCTAGTCTTTGTGCCAAGCACTTTGTATGCAAACACAAGCAAGAAAGACAATTCTTAAAGAATCTGTATGTTCCAGGATTTTTATAGCAACTCTCTATGTGGTGTCAAAGAAGTGGAAATCGAGGAGATGTCTATCAATTGAGGAGTGGTAGTACAGATTGTGGTCTTTGTGATAGAATATTACTCTGCTGTAAGAAACAAGGAACAAGTTTGTTAAAAATAAAAAAAAAAGACTTTGGTCAGATCTATGTGAAATTATGAAGTGAAACAAGTAGAACCAAGAGAACATCATATATAGCAATAGAATTAATATTTGAAGAATAACTTGTGAATGTCTATCTCCAGAGAACAAACTGAAAAATAAAAACTTGTTGAGTGATACCTTTTATGGTGTAGGAAGGGGAGGGATGAAAGGAGGGACCAAGATACTTGAGAATAAATTCTTTTAAATTAAAGAAAAAGTCAATCCTTGCTTTCAAGAATATGTTTTAATGGGGGGGGGATACATAAATTTGAACTGGAAAAGTATAGCTTTTCATCAGAGAACAATAATGGCATATGAAAAAATGGAATATAATTGCATAATAAATGATGAAAGAGTTTTGTTCAGAGAAACCTGGGAAGACTTCTATAAACTGTTGTATAATAAAGCAAATCGTACCAGGTTAATGATTTATACAATGACTTCAGCATTGTTAAAAGAAAACACTGTTAAAGAACTGAGATATGTGACCTGTTCTATGACTTTCATTAGAACGAGAACATGTTTAGAACTGTATTTTTGTCTTTTTACTTATTCTAGTGCTTAATACAGTCTCTGATATATAGTAAAAGCTTTAAAAATCCATTTTATTCTAGAAGATGGATCATGAATAGTGATTTCCAATATTGGTCTTGGCACAGAGATGATCAGAATTAGGCATATATTTTCAGATACCCAATTTGTTAATTTGTTTTGAACAGTTATATATTTGGCACAAGAAAGGGTTTTAATTTTTCTGGTTGGCAGGAGGGGAATTGAATAGGTATAGTTAGTGATTTTTTTTAAAAAGTACACTAATGAATCATTTAAAAATGAATCAAAGTGAAGTCTCAGAAGGAGGTCAGTTGTTGTCATCTAGGAATTAGCCATTTTGAAGACATCATCTTTCACCACCTCTATTCCTTAGCATATCTCATCATCTTTGAGAATGGCCCATACTCTTCCTCTGACAAAATGCCTAGGAAAATTAAGTGACAGTATGTTTTAAACAAACAAACAAATATGTATATATATGTGTGTGTGTGTGTATATATATATATATATAGTGTATATTTTAATATATAATATATGACTGTATAAAAAATCTTATTAAACAAAGAAGAAAAATGTCAAATTTGGTGATTATTGAACTGTTTACATTTTTTGTCAATTCTTTTTTTTATTGTAAAGATATTTTATTTTGCCAATTACATGTAATAACAAATTTCCACATACATTTTCTGAAGTTATATGACCCAAATTGTCTTACTTCCTTCTCTCTTCTTAGAGCTGGTAAGCAATTCAATCTGGGATATATAAATATATATGTATTAAGTAAAACATTTCCATATTGTCCATTTTTGTAAGAGAATAATCATATAAAACCAAAACTCCAAAATAAAAGCACAAATATACTAAATTGAAAAATAGTATCCTTTGTTCTGCATTCTGACTTCAACAGTTCTTTCTCTGGAGGTGGATAGAACCTTTGCCATATGTCCTTCAGAATTGTCATGGATCATTGTATTGCTGAGAATAGCTAAGTCTTTCACAATTGATCATGCCATAATATTGCTGTTACTTTGTACACTGTTTTCCTGGTTCTGTTTATTTCACTCTCCTTCAGTTCATGTAGGTTTTCCCAGCTCTTTCTGAAATCCTGTCCTTCATTTCTTATAGCACAATAGTATTCCAGCACCATCATATACTACAATTTGTTCAGCCATTCCCCAATTGAGGGACATCCCCTCAATTTGCAATTCTTTGTCACCATAAAAAGAGCCCCTAAAATATTTTTGTATAAGTAGGCATCCCCCCCCTTTTTTTAAAAATCACTTTGAGACATAGATTCTAGTAGTGATATTACTAAATAAGAGGGCATATGCATTGTTTTATAGCCCTTTCGGCATAGTTTCAAATTGCCTTCCAGAATGGTTGGGTCAGTTCACAACTCCCCCAGCAATACATTAGTGTCCCAGTTTTGCCACATCCCTCCAACTTTTATCACTTTCCTGTATTGTCATATTGGCCAGTCTGATCAGTGTGAGGTAGAGTTATTTAATTTTAATTTGTATTTCTCAAATCAAGAGGTATTTAGAACACATTTTCATATGATTATTGATAGCTTGGATTTCATCTGTAAACTGCATATCCTTTGACTATTTGTCAATTGGAAAAATGACTTATTATGAATGTGGCTCAATTATTTATATATTTGAGAAATGAGACTTTATCAAAGAAATTTGTTATAAAATTCTATCCCCCCACCCCCATTGTTGTTTCCCTTCTATTCTTGGTTACATTGGTTTTGTTTGTACAAAACCTTTTAAATTTAATATTGTCAAAATTATTCATTTTATATCTTGTAATGTTCCCTATCTCTTGCTTGGTCATAAATTCTTCCCTTCTCCACAGATCTTCCAGGTAAACTATTCTGTGTTCCCCTAATTTACTTATAATATTACCCTTTATGTCTAAATTATATACCTATTTTGACCACATCTTGGTATAAGGTGTGACATAATTGGTCAATACCTAGTTTCTATCACAATTTATCATTTTTACTGCAGTTTTTGCCAAGTAGTGAGATTTTATCTCCAAAGCTGGGATCTTTGGATCTATCAGACAATAGATTGCTAAGATCATTTATATCCCTGTATAATTGTGTATCTAATCTGTTCCATCATTGATCCACCATTCTATTTCTTAGTACCAGATTGTTTTGATGATTCCTGCTTTATAGGATAGTTTGAGATCTGATACTGCAAGGCCACCATTCTTCACTCCCCCTCCCCCCTTTAATTCCCTAGGTAATGTTGATCTTTTGTTCTTTCAGATGAATTTTATTTTATTTTTTCTAATTCTATGAAAGTTTTTTGGTAGTTTGATTGGAATGGCACTGAATAAGTAAATTTAGGTTGAATTGTCATTTTTATTACATTAGCTCAGTCTAGCAATAAGCAATTAATGTTTTTCCAATTGTTTAGATCTAACTTTATTTGTGTGACTAATGTTTTATAATTGTGTTCGTATAATTATTTTGTTTGTCCTGGCAAATAGATTCCCATGTGTTTTATATTGTCTTGTTTTTTTTAAAATGGAATTTCTCTATCTACCTCTTGCTGTTGGACTCTGTTGGTAATATGTAGAAATGATAATGATTTATGTGGGTTCACTTTGTATCCTGCAAAACTTTGCTAAAGTTATTAATTATTCCAACTTGTTTTAGTTGATTCTCTAGTATCCTCTAAATACACCATCATGCCCTCCACAAAGAGTAATAGTTTAGTTTCTTACTTGCCTACTTTAACTCCTTCAATTTCTTTTTCTTCTTTTATTGCTAAAGCTAACATTTCTAGTACAATATTAAGTAATAGTGGTAATATTGGGCTTCCTTGTCCCATCTCTGTTCTTATTGGGAAGGCTTCCAACTTATCCCCATAACAGATGATACTTGCAGATAGTTTTAGATAGATACGACTTATTATTTTAAGAAAAGGACTATTTATTCTTGTGCTTTCTAATGTTTTTAATAGGAATTTGGGTGTTGTATTTTGTTGACAGCTTTTCCTGCATTTATTGAGATAATCATGTTATTTCTGTTAATTTTGTTATTTATATGGTCTTCCTAATATTAAACCATTCTTGCATTCCCGGTATGAATCCTATCCGGTCATAGTGAATGATCCTTCTGATATATTGCTACCATTTTTCTGCTAGTATTTTATTTAAGATTTTTGCATTGATATTCATTAAGGAAATTGGCTTGTAATTTTCTTTCTCTGTTTCTGTTCTTCCAGGCAAATATTAGCACCATATTTGTGTTATAAAAAGAATTTTGTAGTAATCATTTGCTTATTTTTCCAAAAGTTTATATGATTTGGGGATTAATTGTTCTTTAAATGTTTGATAGAATTCATTTTGTGAATCTATCTGGCCATGGGGATTGTTTTTAAGGGAGTTCATTGATGGATTGTTTAATTTCTTTTTCTGAGATGGGGTTCTCTAAGTATTCTATTTCCTCTTTTGTTAATTTGGGCAATTTATATTTTTGTGAATATTCATCCATTTCACCTATATTGTCAAATTTATTGTCATATAATTGGATTCCTATTGATTGCTTTAATTTCCTCATCATTGGTGGTGAATTTCACCCTTTTTGGTTTTCATATTGGTAATGTGATATTTTTCTTTCTTTTTAAGAATTGAATCAACCCATTCCATTTTTTCCAGAGATCTGTTAGTTCTAACTTTTCTAAAATTTCATTCACAATTTTGGGTTAGATTTTATATAGTTTAGAGAGGGCAAGGTTGAAGTACCCCAGTAGAATAGTTTTATTATCTATTGCCTCCTTCAGTTCATTTAATTTCTCCTTTAAAAATTTGGAGGCTTTACCTTTTGGTGCATATATGTTAAATATTGATATTACTTCATTGTCTCTAGTACCTTTTGTCAAGATGTAATCACCTTCCTTATCTCTATTTTTGCTTTAATGTTGTCTGAGATCATTGCTTTTTTTTTTCACCTCAGTTGAGGCCCATTCCATCCTGTTACCTGTTACTCTGTGTGTGTGTCTACCTGCCTCAAATGTGTTTCTTGTAAATACCATATCATAGGATTCTGGTTTTTTAATTCACTCTGCTATCCACTCCTGCTTTATGGGTGAGTTTACCCAATTTACATCCACAGTTATGATTAACATCTGTGTATTCCCCTCCATTTTATTTTCCCCATTTAATCCTGAACTTTCTATCTCCTTTCATTTTGTCCCTCCTCACAAGTGTTTTGCTTTTAATTATCCCCACCCCAATTCTCTCTCCTCACTCCCACCCTCTTTTTATTCCCTTCCTACTTCTATATAGAGTAAGATAGGATTCTATACCACAATGAATCTGATTGTTTTTCTCACTTTGAACCAATACTGATGTAAAATTTAAGCACTGCCCATTACCCTCATCTTCCCTTCCATTGTAATAGGTTTTTCTTGCTTCTTTAGGTGACATAACATCTCATTTTACTTCTCTTCCATTTTCTTTTAATGAAATCCTTTTTTTTACCACTTGATTTCTTCTCCTTTTTTTTGCATATCATGTCATCCTAAGCAGCTTATTCTCATACGCTCTTTCTATTTATACACTTTATAACTGCTCTGCTAATGATAAAAAATTGGAGTTTAAAATATTATCTTTTCATGTAGGAATAGAAACAGTTCGACCTTATTGTATCCCTTCAATTTTCTCTTTCTTGTTTACCTTTTGAAACTTCTCTTAAGGCCTGTATTTTTGGACATCAGTTTTTCTGCTTAGGTCTGGTCTTTTCATTAGAAATCCTTGGAAATCTTCTATTTTATCAAATATACATTTTCCCCTCGTTGAAAAAATATAGTTAGTTTTGAAGGGTAATGATTCTTGGTTTTAAACCTAGTTTCTTTACCATCTAGAATATCATATTCCAAGTCTTCTGATCATTTAATGGAGAAGTTGCTAAATCCTGTGTAATCCTGATTGTGGTTCCCTGAGATTTGAATTGTTTCTTTCTGGCTATTTGTAGTATTTTCTCCTTAGCTTTAGAGCCCTTGAATTTGGCCATAATATTCTTGGAGTTCTCATTTGGGGATTAATTGCAGGAGGTGATCTGTGTATTCTTTCAGTTTTCTTCTGTGAGACCGTGAATCTTTTTCTAGTTGGTAAATTCTACTTTTTATGGAACTCTTTGTTGGATTTTTTGCCTTTTTAAAAATTTGGCCAATTATACTTTTATAGGAAACATTTTCTTCATTGAATTTTTCAACTGCTTTTTCCTTTCTTGCCAATTCTGCTTTTTAAAAGTTGTTATTTTCTTTTTGCATTACTTTTATTTCTCTTCTCCATTTTTCTTCTGTCTCTTATTTTTTAAATTCCTTTTTGAGCTCTTCCAGCACTTAAGACCAATTCCCATTTTTCTGTGAAGTTTTGCATGTGGTTGCTTTAATCTCTGAGTGTGCCTTTCTCTTCTTTATCACCATAAAATTTTTCTATGATAAGGTACTTTTTTTTTTCTGTTTTCTCATTTTCCCAGACTCTTTTTTTAACTTTTACCTTAAAGGTGGGCTCTTTTCTCAGCATAGAGAGTGCATTCTTTAAAACTTCAATTTTTCTGTGCTGCTACCCTCAGATCTAGTTCTTCCGATATGGTATGAAAGCCTGTTCATTAATAGCTTTGAACGTCACCTCCCCCTGGTGATTCAGTCTCTTCTAGCACTGCTGATGGCTTGTAGGGCTCAGAACACTGTGGCCTTGTGAGCTACCTTGACCTGGGGCTTAGGGACCTTACTCCAGGCTTGAGTAGGGGCTCTGGGCTCAACCTGGGTCTATACCAGCCAGACATACTGCAGACATCCTTGCCCTGGAGAGTGGGACGTCAGTGTAAACTTGGACAAGGCTCTGGGCCTCCCCTCGGTTAGTACCAGTGAGGCAGGCTCTGCCTTGCATTGGGGTTGTATTAGGGTTTGTGTCTTCATTGCCAGTCTGGGCAAAGATTCAAAGCCTCACTCTGGGCATACACTAGCCCAGAGTACTGTGGACTTCCCTTTGATGGAGCTTGGGGCCTCACTGAAGGCTTGGGCAGGGGTTCTCTCTCTCTCTCTCTCTCTCTCTCTCTCTCTCTCTCTCTCTCTCTCTCTCTCTCTCTCTCTGTCTCTGTCTCTCTCTCTCCCTCCCTCCATCTCCTCCCTCTCCCTTCTCCTTCTCCTCCCCTCCCCCCTTTTTCTTTGAGTCAAAAAGACCTATGTTCAAATCCTGGCCTAGACTGGAAAACAGGCACTTAAGGAAGTGGAATTAGAAACCTAAGATCCTCCCTCACCACCTTATCTCAGGAGGAAACCAACATACTCTCCTTGTGACTAGACTGCTAAGCTGGATAGACTTGACTGAGTTACTTTAGAGAGTTCTTGTTTTCAGATAAATAAGAAGCAGGTCTCCACCATACCTTGGATAAATGATAGTCCAGTGGATTGCACTGAGGTGTGGGAATAAATTTCTTTAACTTGGAAGCTGTCTGACCTAATTTACTAAGATTTAAGAAAAGTTTCATATGAAAATTATTACAGCTCAACATTAATTTTCCACAACATATATCAATAACACACAAACCACAATATACAGAGAGGCAGCTTAGTTTAATGTATAGAGAATATTAGACCTACGCTCAAGTATAGTCTTTGATACACACTAGTTGTGTGACCTATAGTAAGTTACTTAAGCTTTATATGCACCAAGCAACTTTTAAAGGTTATTAGAGGAATAAAATGGAAAATAAGAATCTATTAAATATCAATTTTGATCTAAATGCTGTGCTAAGTACTTTACATATATTTTTTGATCCTTACAACAATCCTGTCAGCTAGATGCTATTAAGATCTTTGTTTTACAAGTGAGGAAAACTGAGGACTACGGAATTTAAGTGATTTGCCCAAGCCCCCAAAGCTAGGAAGTCTCTGAAACTGGATTAGAACTTGTGCCTTCTTAACCCCAGGCCCAAAATTCTGTATATTTTGCCACTCAGATACTTTAGTTCACTAAGCAGATGAACATGAATGTGAATTTCCTATATCCTTGGAATTACTGGTCCTGATTATGAAGTCAAACATATGAAAACACACAAATCAAACCACTAGGACTTGAAGTTTTTACATGATTATCCACCTTAATGTAATTGTACACCTAATTATTTTTATTGACTCCTATGCTATTCTTTAATAATTTGTCAACTCCTATTGAATCTTAAGCCAATATAAAAAACAAAACAAAACAGTCCTTGACTTTGTTATTCCTTTTTCTTGACACCAGGTGGCATGCTTCTATTGAAAAAGGTAGAAAATATATATCATTAAATTTCTTCTCTAATGGAAAACAGATAAAATATTGAATCAAAAGTGGGATAGTACAAGGGAATATCAATTCTGTTTCTTGATTCTATCAGTCTATCTAATCATATTCTCTTCCAGGTCTGAAAAAATAAATATTTTAAAGAACTTTGATTTACCATGGTTTTTTTTTCAATATCTTAACAATTCTGCCTCATTTTATAAAATAAAACATTCAGATATTCATTGCTTTGCTTCAGTTATCATCTTTATGCTGATGATTCAAAAATTAACTTGTTCATCCCTAACCCATTTTCAACTTCATATTAGATTTCTTGAACTGAATTTTTTCATAGACATCTTAAATTCAAGATAGCCAAAGCTTTCTTCCCAAACTCTCCTTCCTTCTAAGGTTCCCTATTATTCTCAAGGGCATCATTATCCTCTCAGTCATCAAGACTTCAATCTAAGTGTTATCCTTGACTATGCATTTTCTCACCCTTAGATTTAACCTGTTGCTAAATCCTTTAGATTTTACCTTCTTAACATCTGTTGCATTAGCCCAATTTTTTATTCTGATATTGCTAGTGTATCTACTCTGGTGCAATTACTTATCATTTCACACCTGAATTCTTATATTATTTTGCTTGGTTTGTCTGCTATAAGTCTCTCTCTGATTCCACTTAACCCCAGTAAGCTATCAAAGTGATTTTCTTCAAGTCCAAGTCTGACGGTATCACTATCACCAACTCTGCTCAGTAAACTCAGTGGTTCTCTTATCTCCTCCATGGTGAATCAAATGCAAAATTCTCTACTTGGCACTCAAAGGCCTTCATAACCCACCCCACATACCCCATTTCTTCAATTAACATTTCCCCTTGCTTTCTCTCACTCCCCCCCCCCCCCCCCCCCCACATGTGGCCTGTGGATCATTGACATTGTCTTCCTTACTGTTCTTGACAAGTTACTCCTGTCTTCCAACTTTGGACATTTTCACCGACTTCTTTCTTTTCCACCATGCTTCCTCCTCATCTCTGCCTTCTGGTTTCCCTGGCTTCCATTAATTCCCTACTAAAGTCCTACCATTTATAGGAAGCCTCTTAATAGTGTTTTCCTTCTTTTGATTATTTCTTATTTATCCTTTATCTATCTTGTCTGCATATTTCCATATTATTTGGTCCATTAAACTGAACTTCTAGGGGGCAAGAATTGTTTTTTGCCTTTCTTGTTTCTACAGCTTAGAATAATGCCTGGCACGTTTTGGAAGATGTTTAATAAGTATTTTTGACAGTCTCACTATTGCTATGGAGATCAATTGAAGGTGAGTGGTCTTGGAAATTTAAAAAATTATGAGTATCATAATTTGTATAATTAAAATATTATCAATAATAAGTAATATTAAATGAATTTAAAGTGTCATTTTATTCTCATAGATAGTCTTGATATAGGTACCTAAGATATTTTTAATCCTCATTTTACACATGAGGAAGCTTGAGTCTCAAGGATTTTAAATAATCTGTCTATACTAACAGAGCCAGAAGGGTTAGAGACAGGATTTTAGCCCATGTCTATGTTGTCTCTTGGGCTCAGTAATCTTGCTACTATTCCATGTTGCTAGAACTTGGCATCATGTTATAGTGGCAAGTGATACAAAGAAAGACAAAACAGAAAGTTTCTCTTCTCACAGAGCTTACATTCTAATGTAACTAAGTATATACATGATATATAATGTGCAGAGCAAAAACATTTTTATAAAGGAAGGAAAGCATTAGCTGCTAAGAGACTATTAAAAGCTCTTCTGCAGAAGGTTCTTTTTGAGTCAAGTCTAAAAAGGTGGTCAGGGTAAGCTGGGAGGGAGAAGCACAGAGGGAAGGCATTCCAGACAGCTATTTAATGATGCTGGTTATATGTCTGACCAAGGTAATGGCCTCAATAGGGATGTAGACTATCTAGGACCCAAATACTTAATTCAGAAAAACCCTGGAGTTCCTACCAGATTGGGTTAAGCCATAGATTTTCCATTCCAAAAATATAAGAAAAAAAAAGGGTCCTCCAAAAGCTGAGCGTGATAAGAAAGGGAACTGTGTAAGTAAAGGCAACAAGAATAGAGAATGGCCAAGGGCAGGTGCAGCCTAAAAGGTTCTGTACTCCAGAGGCAGCAACAGTGGAGGCTACCCTGAGAAAGTGCCATTGTAATCAGAAACTTCCAAGGTGAGGGCCTTGAGAGTTATTGTGGAACAGAAGCTGACAGGGACCAGTGGCAATGAGATCCAGAAACTTGGTCCCAGGATGTCTGAGGCCCTAGGACCCTATCTTAAGATGCCAGGGGGTTCCTAGAAATCCAGCTCTGAAATACAGTGTTCCAAGGATCAACAGGATTGAAACCCTAGAAGGTAGAAAGAACCCAGAGGACAATTGTTAAAACCAAGTAGGGCCAACTACACCACTACTGGGGAATGCCTAGGGCAGTGATGGTGAACCTAAGGCACAGGTGCCAAAGATGTCATACAGAGTGCTCTCTGTGTGCACTTGCTGTGCCCCCACCCCCAGTTCTTTACATTTTTTTCACATGTCCCACCCCTCTACCCAGCAGCCTAATGGGAGCTCACAGGGGGTAAGGTGTACAGCTCACAGGCCCAGAGCTAGAGGGGAGCAGAGTGCTAGTCCTCTAACTGGCTGAGGACATGCCTCACTTCACCCACCCCTCCTCCCAGCATCTCAATGGGAACACTTCCTCCTACCCCTGGGTAGGTTGAAGGGAAGGACAGGGTGCACCTGGCACTTGGTAGGGGAGAAGAGGGGGATGGATATAACACTCAGTCTGGGGGAGGGGGGTAAGGGAGGGGCCTGGCACCCCGTCTCTAAAAGATTTGATATCACTGGCTTGAGACAAAATAACAACTGAACTAAAACTGAGATTGAGAAGTCAACAAAAATATTGAGAAGAAACAAAAATTATCCTGCCTCTAATTCTATTAACCAAATGAAAACACACTTGGTAGAAGAAATTGCTTTTCCATGTGGACTATATAAATGCCCTGACGAGATAAAGTGGGAGATTAAAAAATGAAATAAAAATTCTAAAGAATGTAAAAGAGAATCAGTAACTTGGGGGGTGGGGAGTGCATGTGTGGGTAAACCTTACCCAGGAAATAAATTCCCTGAAAACTAGAATAGATCACAGAAACTATGATTCTGTTAGATCTCAAGAAAGATTAGGAAAATATTGAAGTTTGAAAAAGAGGCAAGAAAATAAAAGACAGCTGATATCAGAAATGGAAGAGAGAATTTAGGAATCATTCTAGTCCCAGAAAACTATGATTTTTTTTTAAAAAACAGTAGGGACACTGAAGTTCAAGAAAGCACAAATGAAGACCATCAGAAATTCTTAGAACCACAGGACAAAGTAAAGAAAGAAAAGAATTCACTAACCAAGCCCTGAAAGGAGCCCCAATATAAAAAGTTCAGGAAATAGCAGAATTCCAGAACTATCATGTCAAGAAAAGTAGTGATTAATCTAAAAGAAGTCATTTAAACACAAAGGAAACACATTAAGGATCACAAAAAACATGGCAAGTTTTGCTAAAAATCAGAGATCTAGGAATACAATATGCTAAAAGACAAAAGAGACTTATAACCAAATAGAATTTATTCTGAAAAATTGATCATAATCCTATGAGGGGTACAGGTGGAGAGGAGAAGGAATGGAATAGAGGACTTTAAAGAATTTCTGATGAAAAGACCAGAACTGAGTATGAACATACAGACATTGTTACAAACATTGAAGTCCAGAGAAACTGAGAAAGGTAAATTTATTTGAACAAAAGAAACTATGATGATTTAGAGCTAACATTTCTAACTAGGTAAGAAAAGTGTTCCTTCTGAACTCTTGATCTTCAAACAGTATTGAAGAAGACTAAAAAGAAGAATGGAGGTCTTGAAGAGTGGATTGGTTCAGTTCTGAGGGTTTGAAGAGGGGAAAGAGAAGACAGAATATAAGACGGGAATATATTGATGTAGCAAGGAAGAAAATAGAGGTATAACTGCTATTTCTCCTGAATCTGATTTGCAAGCAGGAAAGAAAAAACATAGAAGACAGAGGTAGGGAGATGGGAATCAGATGAACCTCACTCCTATCTGAAAACAATAAAGAAGGGTTAAACACACACACACACACACACACACTCACAAACTCAATAGGAATGCAAACAGGGATTGGAGTGGAGGAGAAGAGAGGTTCAAGACAAAAGGAATAGTCACAAAAATGTCAACCTTCCTGCTCCTAAAGGAAGAATGGAAAGGAAAAAGAAAAAGAAAAACACTAGATCCTATGGACATGTGTCTGAGATGACCTCTGGAGGCAACCGGTGGATGGCTGAACCAAGTGTGGTCTATGAATGTCATGGCCAACTAGTATATGTTTTTTTGAATTTTAAACATTCATTAATATTCATTTTTTAACATGGTTACATGATTCATGCTCCTACTTTCCCCTTCACCCCCCACAGTCCCCCCACCCATGGCCGATGCGCATTTCCACCAGTTTTAACATGTGTCATTGATCAAGTCCTATTTCCAAATTGTTGATATTTGCATTGGTGTGGTAGTTTCCAGTCTACATCCCCAATCATGTCCGCCTCAACCCATGTGTTCAAGCAGTTGTTTTTCTTCTATGTTTCCTCTCCTGCAGTTCTTCCTCTGAATGTGGGTAGAGTTCCTTACCATAAGTTCCTCAGAACTGTCCTGTGTCATTGAACGTTGTACACAGAGACTGATACACTGTGGTAAAATCGAATGTAATGGACTTCTGTACGAGCAGCAATGCAGTGACACCAACTATGGTATTTTAAGAAATGACCAGAGACAATTACAGGGAGTCCTGGAGAGTATGAACAGAGGCAGAGTAAAATGAATGGAACCTGGAGAACAATTTATACAAAGACAAAGTGTAAAAGGGGGGGGGAAAAACCTCAACAGCTTTGAAGGACTTGGGAACTTTGATTAAGGCAGACCAACCATGTCTCCAGAGAACCTATGAAAAAACATATTATTCTAATGGAGACATGATGGTCATTAGATACTTTTATTGTCGTGGCTGATGTGAGGACTTTACTGCTTAGTTATACTTATTAATGATAAGGCTTTGGTTCCCCCCCTCAAAATCTCCCCCCCACCCCCAACCTTTCTGTCTTTAATTTGGGAGAATACAAAGTATTGGGGCAAGGTGGGGGAAAAGGTTAGGCATGATAATGCCAACAATAAGTACTGCATTTTTTTTTAATGCACAGAAGAGAACAAAAGAAAGTACAGAGAAGCAGGACAATTTTGGAAGTCACAAGTACAATTTATTATATTTTTAAACAAAGAAGTATGAAATGGAGATTTACAGCTTCATAAGAAATTCTTTTTTGTGTTCTGTTGTGTGCAATGAAATGCTTTTTTTTTCCCCTTCCCTTTTTGGCCATTTGAATTCCCAATTTTAAAAAAGAGGTTCTAGATCCAAATAAAGAAGACATATAGAATGAATAATGAGGTGCTGATAATGGAGCCAAACAGTAAATAGTTAAAAACAAAACAGGAAAAGATGCCAGCAGTTGTGACCTCTTACCTGGTATTAGGGATTTAAATTAACAAGAAGACGACTCGTCTCTCTCACCAGTGTGATACTGTTGAAGTTGGAAAACTTGAGTTTTGTGTGTGTGTGTGTGTGTGTGTGTGTGTGTGTGTGTGTGTGTGTGTAATGTTGTATCAAGAAAATGCAGCAGAAGTCATCTTCACCTTGTCACATGAAGGGACATTTGTAATTCCCGGTTTGGACTGTCTTGCTACAAACTCCAGCTACAAATATCTCCTCCCCCAAAGCATCAAGGATTGAGAACACCATTTTTTCTCTCTTCCCCATCACTTTTTATGACTTTTTAAGTTGGATTAAACCAATGTACTGTATGATGGTAGGTCCACCTGGGAAGACCACTCAGAAGCTGTGGCTAGGATACAAAGAAGTTGCTTGACCAACAATGATACAAGTTACAGAGAATACACTAAGCCCAAACTCATCTGTATATAGGTGACTACCCATTTGCTTCCAAGTGTAATTAAAAGTATTAACTGTGATCTAGAAAGCCCTCAGTTGCCTGGGCACTTGAGAAATTAACTCTCTCCTCATGAAAATCAAGCTCTTCCCGGATAGTCTTGCTAATTGTTAGCTTCACACTAAAAAATTGTCAAATTTGACCCACAGAGAAGCCAGATTTTGATGGGCTATTTTTCTTTGGAGTGGTCTGAACTTAGGAGTCTTCCTCCTTGACTTAAGTCTAAACAAGGGATTAATTTGTTTACTTTTCACATTGTAGAACATTTCTTTTAAAAGCAACATTTTCAAGGGGCAGCTGGGTAGCTCAGTGGATTGAGGGTAAGACCCAGAGAAGGGAGGCCCTGGGTTCAAATCTGGCCTCAGACACTTCCCAGCTGTGCAACCTTGGGCAAGTCACTTAACGCCCATTGTCTAGCCCTTACTGCTCTTCTGCTTTAGAACCAATACACTGTATTGATTCTAAGATGGAAGGTAAGGTTTAAAAAAAAAAAGTAACATTTTCATGTAAAGTCACCAGACCAAGACAGTGGGGTGAGGCAAAGAATAATTGTAATTCCACCCTGAAGTGATTTTTTTTGCCACAAAGGTCCTTGTTTTACACATATGTGATAAATGTCATTGTGATCTTGGTTATAAGGGTGGCATTACATACATTAAGGTGGCTATCTCAAGGAGATGGAGATTCCAAGTATTTACTGAGAGCCTAGTATGAACAAGGCTCTGTGGTAGGCAGCAAGGGATACAGAGGGATGGTTCTAGCTCCCACAGCACTTGCAGTCTAGTGGGGAAGTTCAGTCATATTTACAAATGACTGTAATTAATAATACAAGGTAGAATGTAAAAAGTACAAGAAAAGTAGATATTGTTTGAAAATTAAGAGAAAGAAGAAATTACTTCTGGCTGAGGGAATCAGAAAAGGTTTCAGGGAAGAGGTAGCATCTGAGTTGGACCTTGAAGTATAGGAAGAAATTGAGGAGAAAAATCTTAGGGAAAGGGAAGAACAGAGAGAAGCCCAAAATCATGGGACACATTCAAGGAGTGGCAAGTTGGTCCCGTTGGGTGGAACATGGGGTGTAGGAAAGGGATATATGGGAGTTGAGACTGGAGGCAGAATGCCAGGCAAGGAGTGTAGACTATATTAGATATTGGCCCCAATTTAGAAGGCAAGTACAGTATACCCAAGTATCTGTCCTATCACCTGGAGATTTGAGTTTCAAGAACAGATAATCTACTTGGCTACAAAAGGCCTAGCTTAGTTACTTTAAATGGCATTTACCTGAGCAATAATTCAATTAAGAAATCCTTTGTTTGGGGACCTTTCTGCAAAGCCCTTTGCCAAATGGCATGGGAGCCTGGGGGGAACACAGTGCAGGTCCCCGCCTCTGAGTAGGAATTACAGTTTGAGGATAGGCAAAACAGACATAATTACTATACAAAGAAGAGGTGCAAAACTAATTTCTTTGTGAGGTCAAGGGGGTGGGGGTGGAGGTGGAGATGTCCAAACTGACAGGGTGGATCAGGGAAGAATGGGGAAAAGTATATAATAAAGGAAAACTTGTCTGTTCATAGATGCTGAAGATAAATGAGGACTAGTTGGAACACCTGGACATATGAGGAGGTATCTGCTACCTTGACTATTTATTATGGATCATACCAACAGATATAATAATGTTACTAATATATTAAAAGCTTATAATAGATAAACACGTTCTGAAAAAATGCTGGAAGTACTATCTAAATCTAAGTTATGGTTAATATTACTGCTATTGATGAAGAAATGAATACAGTTCTATAAGTGTAAACTAAGACAATTTTACAAATCCATTCCTACAGGGAGTCCTGGGTTATAAAACAAGAGTTATAACAAAAATCCCAATAAATTCTGACAAAGAAACCAAGTATTCTGGCTGTAACTTGGCAAAACTAAGGACAAAGTAAAGTTTATTAATATATCTGTCCCACTTGACAGAAATACTGCAAAAACCTCCTCAATAAAAACCAGACTACTAAAGTCAACTCTACCAGTTTTGACCAGTGGGAGAGAAAAGTCCCTGTTCCTTCCAAGACTGGCGAAAAATCCAAATGACACAAATATGATTTGGGTGGGATGGAGAAGGAACTTCATTCACTAGATTTTCAGTGCAATGAGCCTCTCTGCAGCTTCCTTGGTGGCTTACAGCCAAGGTAAACAGGGAGCAGAGGCTGTGCTAGGAAGGGGCAGGAACAGCTTCAGCAGGTGTTAGGAGCCAGATGTCACTTTGGATTTTCTTTTTCTTATGGTTTTTATTTTAAATTTTCACTGGCTGTGTGTTCTGACCAACTGAAGAACATCAAAATCATTTAGTGACACTACCAGCACTTCAAAGTTTCCAAAATGCTTTACATGGTTTGTCTCATTTGATCCTCACAATAACCCTGTAAGGGAGGTGATATTTATAATCTCCATTTTCCAGCCTGGGAAACTGAGGTAGAGAGAGCGAGGGACTTGCTCATGGCACACAGTTATTATGGGTCTGACTACATCTAGCACTCTATCCTCTGAGTCACCATTGCCTCAATCCACTTATCTTGGTCCCTAAATTGGGGTATCTATAGCAGGGAATTAGATATGTATGGATCTAGATCAGTGATTCCCAAAGTGGGCGCTACTGTCCCCTGGTGGGTGCTGCAGTGATCCAGGGGAGTGGTGATGGCCACAGGTGCATTTATCTTTCCTATTAATTGCTATTAAAATTTTTAAAAAATTAATTTCCAGGGGGCTAAGTAATATTTGTTCTGGAAAGGGGTTGGTAGGCCAAAAAAGTTTGGGGACCACTGATCTAGATCATTCACAGATTTAGCACTAGAAGGGACTTCACAAAACATCTAATACCAATGAGGAAACTGAGGCCCAAGGAGTTTAACAATTTGCTTGTCACATAGGAAGTGTCAGAGGCATGATATGAACTCGTCCCCTTTGACTCCAGAGCCTATGCTTTGTGCCATTATGAGTCTATGACACCAGAGCAACAATTCAGAAAGCAGTACCTGTCTTTTACCTACAGGTAACAAATGGGCAAAACACTACCTATGCATAATCCTAATTTGAAAAAAAAAATTTTTTTAAGAAAATAAAATTTTAGGGGGCAGCTGGGTAACTCAGTGGATTGAGAGCCAGGCCTAGAGACGGGAGGTCCTAGGTTCAAATCTGGCCTCAGACACTTCCTAGCTGTGTGACCCTGGGCAAGTTACTTGACCCCCACTGCCTACCCTTACCACTCTTCTGCCTCAAGACGGAAGGTAAGGGTTTAAAAAAAATGTTTTTTTAATGGCATCTTTTAGAAAAATTGATGGGTGGCCTCAGTCACTTCCTAGCTGTGTGACCCTGGGCAAGTCACTTAAACCCAATTGCCTAGCCCTTCCTGCTCTTCTGCCTTGGCACCAATACTTCCTAATTACTTTTAAGTAAGGATTTAAAAATAAAAAAAGAAAAGTGAAAAATAGATGGTCTAGTTATTACTAAGAATTTAATAAAATCAAAGAATTTAAAACTGGAAGAGACCTTAGAGGTAATCCAGCCCAGTCCCAGAGAGATTAAGCAATTTGCCCAATATTTCAGAGCCCACAAATAACAGAGTTGGTGTATTTTAAACCCAAGTCCTCTGGAACCAAACCCAGTGTGCTGCCTACCATAGCAGTACCCTGCCAGACAAAAGCTCTTCACTGCATCCCTTTGGTGAGTTTTACAGTACATACCCATCATGATACAGTAAAAGAGAAACAATGTGAGTCAGTGCTGCACATAATTTAAGGAACACTTTGGAATATGCTTAAAATAAGCCACTGAATCTAACAAATGAGCAATATATTTTATTTTTATTTAATCTTCTCAATTTTACAACAAAGGTATTTGCATTTCATATACAAATAATTCACAAGCACAAGGCACAAGATGTTTCAATAAACTTCAAATCTTTAGCTATTTTAAATGGGTTTTTAATCCTGAAAATAGTTTTTGTCAGTTACTTATACTGATAACTACCTTCATTGTATTTATCCAGTAGAAAAGTTAGTAATGTTGCTTAGAAGTTTTAAAGTCATCATACTGTGTGTAGGGTAATGTGCTTAATTACAACCATAAAAGGTATTCTAAATCTTAATGGCTTTTAAATGCAAGTAAGTGTTTCGGATTCCTATTTCATTCAAAGTAGTAGTGCTGCAAAAATTTTCTTTAAGGTTCTGGCAAAATTCCTGAAACAGAAAGGTGATTTAAGTAGGAATTAAAAGTAAATTTCAAATTTGAGGCCTATAAATTAACAGCCACTATTGGTTCTTTTTTTGTTTCCAAATTTTTAGGAATCAAAATTGCATAGAAAATGGATAGTAAGGGCTGCTGTTTAATATAGCCTTTAGTAGACTACAAATAAGCATGTCTGTTAACATGCTGAGTAAAATTAATTTTTAGGAAACAAATTTCAAAGCTACAAAGGCTCTTTTTATGTATTAAATACCATTATTTTGCTTCAACTCCCAAATAATTTGCTTTCCTGGAATTGTTCTAATTTTTATTTCTTTTGTAAAATGAGCCAGCATTTAAAATAGGGAATCATGTGTCATTTTGAGGATTTTTGAATAGTCTTGAGATTTGACTTAGAGCTCAGATAGTGGGAAATATGCTTTATAACCTTTAACATGGACATTTTCTCCTCGTTACAGAAATCTTTTAGAGCCAGTTAACTTTTAGGCATATTTCATATATAGGTGGATATTCTCTTTAAACACTCAGATTTCAGGAATTTATTACCTTAAAAGAAAAAAAAAACCTTAGAAAAAGATCTGTCGATGAGGATGTGATAATTTGGGAATAAAAACATTTGTAGGTGATCCTGGGTATTTTCTTCTCTAGTTGTATAGTCATTCCCAGCCATGTGAAAATAGTGGGGTTGATTCACAAAAAGCAGCAATGGATTTCAAGTCAGGAGATTTAGTATTCTAAATTCCATATAACTGGTTCTGTGACCTTCAGGAAATCACTTAATCTCTTTGGCCCCAGTGTTTCTCATCTGCAAGATGAGTGAGTTGAATTAGATGAGCTCTAAGGTTCTTTCCAGCCTCAATGTCTAGAAGTCTAGTATTATTAAAATTTGTACTTCTGCTTTAAAAAATTATAACTTCTCACATATTTTGTTTCTTTTTTCTAATGTCTTCTCTTTCACTGACTCTCATTTCCATGGGCTCTTTCCATGTATTTCAGAATGAGACAGAAAGCAGTGGGGATAGGCAGAGATAAAATTTCTCTGCCACCTATCCCTAACTCTTACTAGCAATTCCTGGATGTGCATTATCAGTGACTGGTACTTACATATGTTCCTCCTTTGCTGTGGGTGGTTCTCAAGTAGTTTTCAAATAAGTCCACAACAAGAAATATGTAAAATATTTCTAAAACAGTCTAACATGTTAATTTTGCATCTTTCCTTTGATTTAAAAAAAGAAATCTCTGATTTTATCCTGGTAAATGTTTCATATGGAAGGTGTAGGTCACAACACACTTTTATGCCTTTGTTGCCTTTCTATATGATATAGGGCCTAAAAAATGCACAGTTGGTCCTCACAGGAATGTAATTCAAGTACTTCACCTGGTCGTTCTCAGAAGTTGTGGTATAAGACCCTTCAGATTCTGTACTCTTGCTGCCATTAAAAAACCAGGGCCACCTTTGAACTATGATGAGAAACGAGTGAGACTTGAAGTAAAAAACATTCATTGCCCTATATCATTTTGTTCATCTTTACCAATTTTCTTGTTCTTCCCTTCATACTCCCTTCTGTGATTTCACAAAAATCAATAGAAGAGAATTTACTTTCTAATAAGCCATATTGAATTTCTTATAACACCTACCATGATAGTGTTGAGCTAACCACTAAAGAGGGGTAAAATAATTAATGCGAGAGTGTCTTTTAAAGACAAGGTAATTGGTCATTAACCTTCAACTGAACAGATACTTATTCGACATCTACTATGTAGATTTAAATACATAGTTTTTAATAAGGCTTAACTCCTACCCCCGTAGAATTTTTAATCATTTAATTATCAATAACTTTCAGTGCCTGATCTCTGGATATTCAATGACATAAATAAAATAATCTCTCCTCAAGGAGTTTACATTATGTTTGCTAAGGTAAAATGTATATGTAAAAGCTTTTGTGAAATTCATGAGAGACAATTAAAGATAATTTTGAGGGAGACACAGCTGGTTGGGAATTAGAGGAATCTGATTAATTCTCTTGGAAGAGTTGACTTTTGGTATGGGGTATATAATTCTAGGTAAATATGTGAGCAAGAAGACAATTTAATGTGGATCTGTGTGAATGGTGGTAATACAGATGTTTAGAGATATGATAGAACACTATCAAGAATACTCATATCCTTTTAGTCTTGTTTGTCATCTTTCATCAATCTAAACCTGTACTCTCTAATACTATTTTTGATCTTATAGTTGCTACATTTATTGTTGTTTTTACAAAAAGTTCTTGTTTTGATATCTTTTCAGTATTTTATGTCCAACACCTTTGAATTTCATTAATTTTTCTTTTTGTTTTTCTTTCACTTGTATCATTCATGTTACATCCTCTTTCTGTGCATTTCATAAGGCAGTTTTTTCTCTCTCTACTTTATGTCCTTATGACCTCTTTACCTCCAGTGTTTTCAGTTTTCATTTCTTGTATGTAGAGACAGCCATTGTCTTTTCTCTTAAACTTCAGTGAAACTTTTCTGCTGGACTCTCTGTTCAGTTGCATCTCAGATGCAACATATTGAAAACATTTCTCAGAGCTAAATATGACTACTTTCTGTATTTCTCTCTACTGTAATGTGCTCTTTGGCTGCTTACTTTACTAATTTTTTCTATATATTCACTGATTCTTGTCCATTCTACCTCACCAGTGAGTGTGACTTCCATCCCTGACTTTCTACTCATGTACTCATCACCTTAGTATTGTCTCTCATCATTTCTATCTATTTCCACTGTCTGCTATTTGGTTTCCCTCCACTCCAAACTTCCTTCTTGAGGCATCTTTGAAAATCATGTTGTCATTACAATCATACAGCATAGGTCTTATCATTTTGTGTCCGTCTTCACAGTCAACTCCTCTAAGAAATTCTAGTGCCTCTAGGATCAAATATATAGTTTATCCATTAGCTTTTAAAGCCTTTTTTTAAACCAGGTGACTACATCTTACCTATACCAATCCATTACAAATTACTCTCTTTTTTAATCTCTGAAATCTAGCCAAACTGGCCTTGTTGTTCCTCAAATCTTCAGTGCCTTTCTCCTTTTTAATGGTGTGTGTCCTTTAATCTGGAAAGACTTTCTTCCTCTTTCCCAGCTTCCTAGACTACGTAGCTTTGTCTAAAGCTCAGTTGAACATATTAAATTTTCATTGTTTTCAAAAATTAACAGCCATACCTTCACTTGTCTCTGAGCAGTGTAACCCCTATACACTGAGCTACTTTAATTTTTCTCTTGGTCTATCTGAAGAAATAAGGTACTTTCATTTGCTTTAAAGTCAGAATGATATCTGGTTATAGAATATATGGGAAGATAAAAAATATAATTTTTTATTTTACAGTTTGGGATTTTTTTATTTAATACTCAAATACCCAGTTGAATGAGCATTTCCGTATACATTGTAGAACAGAAAGGATTGTACATGAAAACTATATTTTTATGTATGACTGGCTTTTCTTTTAAAGTATATAATAAATTTAACATGAAACCTTAAAAAAAACTTCAGTTCTTTCTAATTTTTCTTTTTTCCCTTTCAGAGTACATTATTTTGCATTTACTTTCTATTTGCTCCTTGCTCATGCAGCCTTTATCTTATAAATAAAAACTCCTTGAAAACAAGGCTTGCTTCCTTTTTTTTCTATTCCTTTCCAGATCCTAGCCTGCTGCCTAGCACTTTGTAGCTGCTTAATAAATGCTTATGAACTGATTCATTTCTTCACTCTCAGAAGCTTATTTAGATGGTTATGTTTTGTTATGTGTCCATTCTCCCCCGTCCTTTGACTATATCCCTGTTCTTGTGCTTGTTCTTTTTTGATGTTTACTAATAAATGCTTTATCCTTTTGGGTAATGGGAGGAGAGTGGGTGGATGGGAGAAGTTCTTTTTGAGTTATAGTGATGAAGGAACCAGGCAAATATCCTTAAAGTTAAATCCTAAACAGAAACCTATGCTTTTTCTTTGTTTTAATGTCACCTGGACGTCACATAGATTGATTTTATTGTTAGTGGAAGCTTTAAGAATTAATATTGCTCATACTATTTCACAAGGCTTAAACTTGGAAAATTTTCTTTCCTTTATTGTGCATTCAGCTTTTAATATTCTAGCTTTGCCAACTATTTTGTTCTTTGCCAGCGTTTAAGATTGACAAAGTATGTAGAGAACAATTATTGCATCTTGCTAGTCATTGGATTCATAAATAGATCTTTTCAGTTTCTAATGAAATGATTTTGGGGGTCAGTTGAATATCTCATCAAGCTTTCTGTTTACTTTCTTTTTTACTAATGTGGTTATTAACCTGAAGTTTGTGAACTTAAAAAAATGTTCACCAACCACATGAGTGTAATTGATTTTTGTTGTAATTATTCTTTTTATTTTATTTTATGCAGTAAAAACATTCTGAGAAAGACCATTGGATTCACAAAAGTGGTAAATGAATTCGTGGCACAAAGCATCCTAAGAAATCCTTCTTACCTACTTCTTACTATTATGAATCAGAACTCCTTTAAATGTGGACCAGTCCTTGTATTTTATAAATGAGTTTTAGTCTAAACTGTTGTGGGCTTTTTGCCTTCTATATCTCATTTCTTGGCAAAATCAAGTTACCTGGCTAAAGGGAATTTTGTTTTGATAAGTGGTTATTGATTTATCTTGGTTACTTTTCTATTGAATTAAATTTGATTTGTTTTTGTTAATTTTTCTTTTTTAATGGTAACAGTGTGTGTCTATTCTTTTATCTCAAATCCTTCCCCACCTTTTCATTATCAGCATATTAAAAGAAAGAAGCTATTAATGCTTTATTTTTAAAATACCATTCAAAAAAGGAGTACTTATTAAGTATTAAGTATAGGGCAGAATTTTTCCTACACATAATTCTTTTCCCCCATTCTCTTTATAAATTTCTCTATGGAAATTGTTATTTGATTAAAATAAGGAAATAGTTAAAACCTACTTATGATTATTTATCTAAATGTCACCTTAAATTTCCTCTATCTCTCCCTTTTTCCTTTTCAAGAAAACCATCCAGTGTAACAAAGAATTTAATAAAGAAGAGAATAAATAATTAGTGCAACTGATAAATACATTGTAACATCTGAAAATATAGGCAATGTTGCATAACTCTGCACTCTCTGTTTATAAATTTGTTTGTGACATGTCTTTTTTTATTTTTTCTTTGTAACCATGCTTGTTCTTTTTAATTTTGTGACATTCATTTTGATTTGGGGTGGTTTTATTCTTTCCATTTATACTGTGTAGCTTGTTCCTCTACTCTGCATCTGTTCCTTTAATTCTTTCTTTGCTTCGTGCTTCTTCATATTCATTATGTAGTTTCTCACAGTATATATTAAATTATTTCAGATAGCACTTTCTGTTTAGCTATTCCTCAGTTGGAATCTGTTTTCATTTCTTTGCTTTTATCCAAAGTGTTTCTCTCCCTCTCTCTCTCTCTCTCTCTCACAAACACACACACACACACACACACACACACACACACACACACACAGGTTTATTGGGACTTTTATTTTCCTAAATGACCTTTTTGAGTTGTGTGCCTAGTCTTACTTTGGTCGAAGGGAATGGGCCTTTTCTTTATTTGAATAATTTTCTAATTTCTTTCATAAATTATTGTCCCAATTCCACCAATAATGTACCATTGTACTTTTCTTTCCATAACCTTTCTGCACTTACTGATTTCTATCTCTTCATTTTTTTCCAATTGCTAAATGTTAGATATTTCTATTCTAATTTTTTTTAATATTATGAGCTTCACTATTAAGGTCATGTACCTTTTTAGAATGTATTGTGGAATGTGGTGTAAGATGGTCTTAAATCTAATCCCAGATAGCTTTCCAGTTTTTTCTGAAGTATGTTGTTGTTATTGTTGTTTTTAATGATGAAATAAAGAGTTTATCCCTATACTATCTCTTGATTTGACTTGGATATTTCCCACATTCTTCCTGCATGTCCCTCCCCACTTCATATATCCTTCCATGTTGTAATATCTCACAAAATCAAAAAAAAAAAACAACAACCCAAAAACATTCATTCACCTGCCGGCAGAATGTCTCTAGGTTCTATCCATAATTCCTCCTGTCTGAATTTTCATTGTTACCTGTACAAGATTTCAGCCATCACTCCTATCTCCTTGTCTGCATTTAGAAGGGAAGCCTTTTATTGTTCTCCATGTTGTCACTGTTGCTGTTGTTGTTTTTTGCTACTGCATTTTTTTGTTCCACCTATGTTTCATTTGTTTAGGGTTTTGAGAAGGAAATAATCAGATATGCTTTCTTTTTTTCAAAAAATGATATGAGCTTTTCTTTATTATTAAATGTCAATTTTTTTTCATGTATGGCTAAGACAGGCCAGATTAGGGTAAGTCACCCTGTGCTATATCCTAAGCTCCCTTGATCTTAAGAACACATCATTCCTTCTACATTTTCTATGGGGTACAGCATAATATCATCTCTGATCCCCTTTTTATTTGCAAATCTTTCTCCTATTGGCTTGCAGAATTTGTTGTTTCTGAATTGAATTGTTAAATTTTATCACTGTGTGCCATGGAGTTTGCATACAGCCTTAGGTTTTTTTCTGGAGGTGATCTTTGAAATCTTTCCACTGGAATTTCATTTTCTATGTTTAGAAGTTCTCTTAATTTTCTTCATTATGGTGTTAATTTTTTTTCCTCCTTATGTTCTTCCTTTGTCTGAATGTGAAAATGTGATCTTTAGGTTGTCTCCGTCCATCATATCTTCAAGTTTATTATATCTTGCTTGCATAGGAAACATATTTTCTTTCTGTTGTTGCTTTTTTGCTTTTCTTATTCTAGATTTTGCTTTACTTCTTTGTATTTGCATTCCTAATTTATTATTCTCTTGCTTTTCTATTCTACCCATTATCTTTTCTGTGTAGGCCATAAATTCTGCTCCTATGATTCTCTTTCTCTTTTGAACCACTAAAGCAGGGGTTGGCAACCTACCTTTTTGTCCCTGAGAGCCATAAACGCCACATTTTTTAAAATGTAATTAATTTCATGAGAGCCATACAGTGCTCACAGTGTGCTCTTGTAACAGCGCCTGAAAAAAAATGGACTTTATGGCTCCTGCAGAAAGAGCCATACGTTGCTGACCCCTGCACTAAAGAATAGTTTGTTGTGGTTTCCTGGTCTCAACTTCCCCAGGTTCCTTTTGTTTATCAAGTGTTGGATCATTTTCTTTTGTTTTGCATTTATTCATAGATATCTGAACTAGTTTACCAGATATGGTGATCATATTTCCTTCTGTTGTTACAATATTTCCTGGTGATTTATCTGTTTATGTTCTAGGTCTTTGAGTTTTCTTCTTCCTGAGATCTTTAGTAATTTGTGGCACCCATCTACACCTCTACCATATTTTTCTCATCATTTACTCCCTAATTTCATCCCCTCTGATTGTTATTTCCTTAGGGTCTGGCTCTCCAAGCATCTTGGCCTTTGAACAAATTATGTTTCACTGTCCTAAGTCTTTGACCCAATAGAAGGTCTGAACTGGCTCCCAGTGGAGTGCTGTGCTCTTTCCCTGAGACTTGAGTGCTGCATGCCTCCAATTCTCCCTCTTTCCTGCCTCCCCTGAAATTAAAGTGTCTTCTTGTCCTGCTCCTTCTGTTCCTTTATTATTTGGCCTACTGTCTGCAGTTTGAAGTTTTGTAGAGCAGGTCTTCAGGATTGTATATCAACTGGCTCTGCTGGTATTACAGGATTGTTGTCCTAGTTCTGACTGTTGGAGCTACACATTTGCCTGCCCAAGCATAGGCAGTTCACAGTTTTGCAGCAATGGTACTTTTTTCGTGATGGCTGCCTGGCTCCAAAGCCTAGAGAACTCCATGACACCTGAAAGAAAGAGGCTTAGCCTTGGTCACGTCTAGTAATGCAGCTGCTTTTCATATAGAATAGGAGGAGGGTAAGGTATACTGAGCAAGTTCAGGATTGGTGAACATCAATTTATGGGTTTTCGGCTTGTCTTTTTAACCTTCTTTTGGATTCTGGGTGTCCTAGACCATGGAGATAGCTGATGGTGTTTTATCATTGGCCTGTAATTTCTGATTTGGAGAGATTTGAGAGGTCTTAGCCATCAGAGTAAATGGCTAGTACTTCATTTTGTTGCTCACAAGACCTAGTTTTAAATTATGTCTTAATCTTTGAATTTATATATGTTTAGAAATTTATAACAATTCATTTTATAGTCTAATGAATATTTTGCTTAAAGCAAATGGAATCTGCTAAGATTTTTTTACTATTTCTACAGTGAATCAGTCAAGAAGCATTTAATTAAACACCTACTATGTATACTAGATGTTCACAATACAATAAAAAATAATGGAATCTGCTGAGAATGTGAAGTAAAAAATCAAATAGTGTTGTTAGCAGGTTATCTGAGTATTTCCTTTTTTATGGTTTTAATATAATTTTGGTCTTTTTTTTTTTTAACCATTACCTTCTGTCTTAGAATTAATACTGTGTATTGGTTCCTAGACAGAAGAGAATTAAGGGCTAAGCAATGGAGGTTAAGTGACTTGCCCAGGGTCACACAGCTAAGAGGTATCTGTGGTCAGATTTGAACCTAGGACCTCCTGTCTCTAGGCCTGACTCTCAATCCACTGAGCCACCCAGATGCCCCAAATTTTTATCTTAAATTATTTACCTCATCATTTTGTGAAAACTCCTCTCCAAGGTTATTAATGGCCCAATGAAATTCAGTTAACTTTTTTCATTTTCATTCTCTCTTATCCTCCTGTAGTGTTTATTAAAATGGACTCTAATTTTCTTCTTAATGGGTTCACCTCCTTTGGATTCTACCACACTTGAACTCTCCTGATTCTTCTGATTATGGCGTTTGTGTTTCCCAGAACCCTAAATTCTCCTTTATTTCTCCAAACTACCAAGACTACCCCCCTCTAATTTCAATGATCATTTTTATGCGGAATATTAGTAAATATTTCTCTAGCCTTTAATTCCTCAATTTTCTGGACATCATCATACAGGAGCTTTGCTGTTGTCACTTCAAACTCAACCAGTCCAAAAGTGAACTCTTCTTAAAACCCAAACCGGACTCTTCTCCTTTCTTCTCTATTTTATATAGAGACAGCACCATCCTCTGAATTACTCATACATGAAACTTGAGAATAATCTCTAGACGTTTTTGTCTTCTTCCCCCTTTTGCCCCACCAAATCCTTGTTAGGCTTGAACATGTTTCTGGACTTTTCTTGAAATGTTTGTTTTTCTTCATCCTTCCACTGCCACCACCTTGAATCCAGCTTTCCTCATTAACTTTTGTTTGGATTATTGTAATAATTTGCTAATTTATTTTCTTGCCTTCTATTGTTTTATTCTTCTCTAATCTGTCCTTCTGCTGATACCAGAGTAATCTTCTTTATGTAATTCTTTCTCAAGAATGTTCTTTGTTTCTATTCAATGCTAACTAAAGTACTTTTTATCATGCCATTCAATGCTTTTTGCAATTTAGGTCGATTTTAATACCTTTCCAATTACATATACTCTCTAATCCTGCCAATTTTTTGTCTATGATCCCAAATAGAGACACCAGAGAAAAAGGCCAAGGTACTAAATCTTTCTGATCCTCAGTAATTTGGCCATATAAATCTGAAACACCCATTCCTCTGGATATTGTGAAACTGAAATAGCACAGTATAATCAGCTATAATTGTTTTTATTGTATCATATTTTTTTATTTTCCTCTCTTTAATCCTCATTCATCTTTTTTATCTCAGAGCATTGCTCATATTATATGATTAATGTTTGTGTGTAGAATTAAATTGTCATATACTTGAAAAAATCAGCATAATTTTTAAAGTGTTTTTTTTTGGTAATAAGTTCATGAAATAAAATGCAAATTGGTTTGCTGGCTTTTTAAAACAAATTTTCAATAATTAGTTATTAATGATAATTATCTAACTACTTAGTTCAAATTTCTAGATCATGCCTAGTTAATAATATAGTTAACACCAAGTTCACTTCAGTTATTAATTTCACCTTACCTTTTAATTGTATAAACTTTAAAGGTTCTTTTAATGCCTAGAATTTTCTTTTAGGAATTCCCAAATAGGAAAAATTGAGTTGATTTCCAATTTGCATAGTATTTATTTTTTCCCCTCAGATTACATGTCAATTTTTTATTTTTTAAACCCTTAACTTCTATGTATTGACTTATAGGTGGAAGAGTGGTAAGGGTAGGCAATGGGGGTCAAGTGACTTGCCCAGGGTCACACAGTCAATATACTTTTAAATAATTATTTTCTGACATTTTATGAACTGTGTTATCCTTTTCCCCTCCACAGTATGTAATAGATTGTATATAGATTATTGTACACATATTTTTGTGTTTATCATGTATCATGTTGTGAATAAAGAAACATAACACTTTTACTAGAGAAAAATTCATGAAGGAAATAAAGTAAAGAATGATATGCTTCAATCTTTCCTTCTCTGGTAGTAGATAGTTTTTTTCATCATGAATCACTTGGAATTGTCCTGGAGCCTTGAATTGCTGATAATAGTTAAGTTCACAGTTGATTGTACTTCATCCTGGAACTGTGTACAGTATTCTCCTGGTTCTGCTCACTTTACTTTGTTTCACTTCATATAAATGCAAAGTTTTTTGTGATCTCATTTTTCATTTTTTCCCTCTTTCCTTTTTTTTTTTAAACCCTTACCTTCCATCTTAGAATCAATACTGTGTATTGATTTTAAGGTAGAAAAGCAGTAAGGGCTAGACAATGGAAGTTGTTAAGTTACTCGCCCAGGGTCACATAGAGTTTTTTGAGGCCTTGGGACCTCCCATCTCAATCCACTGAGTCATCTAACTGCCACCTATGTTGGTAATTTCTTAAGGCACAGTAGTATTAATATACCACTACTTGTTCAGCCATTACCCACTTGATGGACGTCCCTTCAGTTTCCAGGTCTTTGCCACCCCACAAAAAGCTGCTTATATTTTTGTACAAGTAGATTTTTCTGTTGTTTCCCCTTCTCAGACCTTTATGAGATACAGAACTAGTTGTGATTTTGGTTTTGTACAGTTTTATGACCCTTTGAGCATGGTTCCAAATCATTCTTTGGAATGGTTGTATCAGTTCACAGCTCCATCAATAGTGTATTAGTGTCCCAATTTTTCCACATTGCCTTTAGCATTTATCATTTTCCTTTTTTTGCCATATTGGCCATATAGGGGAGAGATGATACCTGAGAGTTGTTTTAATTTGCATTTCTCTAATGAAGAATGATTTGGAGCATTTTTTCATATGGCTAAAGATAGTTTTAATTCCTTCATTGAGAATTATCTGTTCATATCCTTTGACCATTTAGCAATTGAGGAATGCTTCATATTCTTTTAAATCTGATTTTGTTCTCTATATATTTGAGAAATGAAGCCTTTGTCAGAGACACTTGCTATAAATTTCCCCTTCAGTTGTTTTCCTTCTCATCTCTGTTGCATTGGTGTTATTTGTGCAAACTTTTTAATTTGATGTAACTAGTTATCTATTTTACATTTTGTAATGTTATCTTTGTCTTTTTTGAACATAAATTCTTCCCTCATCTATAGATCTGAGCAGTAAATTATTCCATGTTCCCCTAAATTATTTATGGTATCACTTTTTTCCTAAATCATATATCTATTGTGACTTTACCTGGACATATGGTGTGAGGTATTGATCTTTGTCTACTTTTCTGCTGTATTATTTTCTAGTTTTCCTAGCAGTTTTTGGCAAATAGTCCTTCTTCCAAAATCTTGAGACTCTGGGTTTGTCAAACACTTGGTTACTATGGTTAATTACTACTGTGTGGTGAGCGTCTAATCCCATTGATTCACTACTGTATTTCTTAACCAATATTGTTTTGAAGATTTGCCACTTTTTATAATACAGTTTGAGATCTTGTAAAGCTAAACCACCTTCCTTCATATTTTTTCACTAATTCCCTTGATATTCCTAGCCTTTTGTTCTAGTTGATTTTTATTAATTTTTTCTAGCTCTATGAAATAATATTTGAGTAATTTGGTTGATATGGCACACTACATAGATAAATTAAGTTAGGTAGAATTGTCGTTTTTAGAATATTGACTTAGCCTACCCTTTGCATAATAGTATTTCTCTAACTTTCCTTTGGCTGGAATGTTTTGAATTTAAGGAATATAAAAATTCATTCTATAACTTCTCCTTTAGCTTATATAGGGAATATTACCTGCCTTCACCTACCTTATTTGTCTTAAAAAATAAAATAGTACACCTGAATCTGACAGAGAAAATTAATTTTGATCATTTCTTTTGGTTTCTTCTCTATGTGACTTACTATGATAATTTCTATTTTATTTTTATAATTTCACTGCTCTTCTTCCCTATCTCACAAGATTAGAGAATCTGAAATTTGGATATTACCACAAAGGTCATATAGTCAATCTTATTTAAGCAGAAGTATTTTCTTTCACCAATAGGTGATCATCCGTCTTTTGCTTGGAGACCTCTGTTTGAGGAGTAAGCCATTACCTACTACAGTAGCCCATTTTACTTGTTGGAGCTCTAATTATTGGACAGTCTTCCATTGCATTAAAAATGTAAGAAGAATCATAGAATGCAGTTAGAGAGTTAGTCTTGGTGTCAAAAAGATCTAAGTTTGTCATACCTCCGTTTCAGGTTGCCACTGTGTGACTGAGCAAATCACTTAAATTTCTCAATGTTTTCAGAAAACTTCTCATTGTCTCTCATACTGCTCCTTACGTATATAAAACCACACATCTTCTTACCTCCTATTACCGTGGAAATATTCATCAATGTAAATAAAGTTAAAAATGTCCCTCCTTATCTATTCTATTTTTCAGCATCATTCATTCTTGTGAGTGTACTATTCAATTCTGGAGGCATTTTTCACCTGTTGTTTGTTCTTCATTTTGAAGAGGACCAATGATCTCATGGATGAAGTCTTGATTTGCAGATGAATTGGATTTAAGTGAGACAGTTACACGGAGTCCTCAAACTCACTCTCTTTCAGAGACATTGAAGTTTAGTGGCAAGACAAAGTCAGGGTAACTGATGATGGCCTGGGGTGTTGTGAACATCCTTGGCATCTTAGATGTCTAAGTTCTAGGAGCTCCACAGTGCCTACTTTGATTACCTTAATAGCCATTAGAACAAATTTTTTTCAATCTGCCATTCTGCCAGGGGAAGTCTTCACATGTTTAGGATAAACATCCCTCTAAGTCACTGAAAGGTTAGAAGCCCATCAGTTACCCTCCTTCAAGATGTCTTCCAAGAAGATTTTATTGGTGCTTTTTGAAGCCATAGGAAAGAGTTGGGTAACAGAGACACCAAAGGTAAGAGTTTGGCACCCCTCACAGCAGTGGTGTTAGTCCTCTCTGTACACTCCATATACCCTTGAAAGGCCAGATGAAAAGTAATAAGAGGCTTATTAGTAAATGGCATTGTGATAGATTAAAGAGATCCTAAGGATAAATTAATGATAGCTAATATTTATATAGCACTTTAAGATTTGCAAAGTGCTTTTTAGAAATAGTATCTTACTTGAACCTCACAACCACCCTGGGAGAAGGGTGCTAGTATGATTTTCATTTTACAGAAGAGGAAACCTAGGAATATAGATATTATAACTAAAGAACCTTTTAGGGATTATGTTTTTCTCTAATTAATTTTTTAAAATAAAATTTTACAAATAACTTTTTTTAACAACACTAGAATTTCTTTAAGTCTCTCTACTTCTACTCCCATCTTATAAAACTTTATTGTAAAGGAAAAAGAGGAAAAGAAAAAACAGATTATCACCAAAAAAGTACAAAAATCTATACAATGTATTGTATCCACTGACCTTTCACCTCTTCAAAGGCGTCAGTATGGAATGTCTTGTCATTTCTCCTCTGAGGGCACATTTGTTCTTTCAAATTTTTATTCATCTTTTTCTGTAGTTGTTCTTTCTGTTTGTGGTAGGCATTGTAAGGTTTTCTTTACTTTGCTTATTTTACTCAACATCAGAACATATAAATTTCATGCTTCTCAGTATTCAACATATTTGTCATTTCTATCAGATCAATAATGTCATGATTTCTTTGATCATTCTTCACTTGATAGATAAAAACTTTATTTTCCAATTCTTTACTACTCCATAAAATGCTACTATAAAATTTCTTCTCATATAAAATGATCAGAACTCCACAATGTGCTAGTATTCTTATCTTCCCATAAACCCTCCAATATTGACTATTCTTATCTTTTGTCAAATTTTTCAAATATGCTGGATATAAGGTTATAAAATGGTTTGTTTTGATTTTTATTTCTCAGTATTAGTGATTTGGAGTGTTCTTTGTAAGGTGGTTAATTGTTTGCATTTCTTTTGAGAACTGTTTGTCCATATCCTTTGACCTCCTTATCTACCCAGGATTAGCTTCTGGTCTTACATATGCATGCAAACACATACATATATGTGCAGAGTATCCCTCATGCCTCTCCTACAAGATGAAAAATTTCCGGAAAAAAAAACACATCATTTCATTCATAACCTTGAAAATTAAATAAATGTCTATGATTTGCAAACTGCTCCATTCCAACTGTGCATTATAATTAATGTAAATTTTGAAGGGGCAAAAAAGCATTACATCCCACTTAAGAATACAAGTTTTAAAATGTAAACTCATAGTAAAATTACTAAGAAAATCCATTGAATAATTCAGCTAAGTTTTGGTAGAGGGAGTGAGAAAATAATATGAATTATTTTCCAGAAGATGATTATTAAGAGACATTCAAGGATTTAATCTAATTCCAGGGATATCACATAGTATAAGGAGTGGCAATCTCTAATTTTCTGTAAGTTCAGGGTCCCAAATAATATGTAGCAAAAGACAGTTTTTCCTTGTGCAGAAAAAAAGTAGAGGAGTCATATTACAGAATGAGATTGCAAGCTAGATTCAGAAGGAAAATTTATACCTTTTTTCAGATAAGTTTTAAGTAAACAATTATAAATAGGAGAAAGCCACCAGCAAATGATTTTTCAAACAAAAGCTGCTCTGCAACCCAAAAACATTAATACTACCTTGGGTAATATATTTGGCACAATAATTCCTAAGTATGAGCGAATACTCTATGCATTTTCTAAATGATTCTGGAAGACTTAGATTAAGCAGTGATTAATAACTGAAATTTGTTTTAATATATTCTTGTAAAAATATCCCTTTTTTTAACCCTTACTTTCTGTAAGTAACTTTAAGATAGAAAGGAAAAGCCCAAGCAAAAGGGTTTAAATGATTTCCTGAGGGTTACATAACTAGAAAGTGTCTGAGGCCATATTTGAACTTAAATGCTCCTAACTCCAGACCTGGCTTACTTACCCTGTGCTACCTCATTGCCTTGAAAATATACTTTTAATATTTTTTTCAAGTATATCTGTTATACATTGTTTCAATAATGTTATATTTATATAGAAAATGTGTTTTTACATTATATCATATATATCACTGTGTTGGCAAACCTATGGCATGGGTGCCATGGGGGGCTGTGCCCCTCCCCCTCTCCATGTGCACCTGAGGACATTTCTCACATACACCACCCCTTTGCCCAACAGTCCAATCCCTCCCCATCTGGAGTAAGGTGGAGGCTCACATGTGGCATGGGGATGGCAGTTTGTGCACTCATTCTCCAAAAGGTTTGCCATCACTGAAATATTTTATGGAATTTCAGTCATTTGACCCATGTCATATCAAGGAACTTTTTTTTTATACATTTATTAATATTTGTTTTTAACAAGGTTACATGATTCATGCTTCTACTTTCTTCCCCTTCACCCCCGCACTCCCCCCACCCATGGCCGACGCACATTTCCACTGGTTTTATCAGTTGTGCATTTGCTGACATTTTCGTATCCTCCCCTATTCCTATCCCTTCTTTTTACACTAATTCCTTTTAAACCAGTGATTTGCTTTAAACTGGTATCCCTTATCCCCTCCCTTGATTAACTTTCCTTTCTACCCCCTCCCTTATTATTCCCCTCTTTTTATTTTTAAAGGCCTAATGAATTCACTTCCCCTTCTTCTCCTCTCCCTTTTTTGACCTCCCCACTCCCCTGTTCCTCTTGGTTTATCCCTTCTGACTTTCTCAGTAGGGCTAGAGTTTTATATCCCAATGGATAATATAGCTACTCTTCCCTCTCCGGGTTAATTAAACTGAGAGTAAGGTTTAAATATTACCTCTGAATGCTCTCTTCCTCTCCTTCTTATAATTGTATTCATCCCTTTTCCTTCCCATGCCCTCTTTGTGTGTAATAGAATATTCTATTTTTCTTATTCACTCAAGTTTCTCTTGGTGTCCCCTACTATTCACCCCCCTCTTTCCCACCCCCCATATCATCTTAGACCATTTAGTATTCCACCCTCTCCCTATGAATTATTCTTCTGATTACTATAATAGTGAATACTATAATAGTGAATAGAGTTCACTACAGAGAATTATACATAGCATTTCTTCACATAGGAATACAGATAATTAGATCTTATTGAGGCCCTTAAAAAGGCAAATTTAAAAATTATGAGTTTTCTTTCTTTCCCCTCTGTTTCTTATTATACCTTTTCATGTTTCTCTTGATTTTTGTGGTTGGATATCAAACTTTCCATTTAGTCCTGGTCTTTTCTGTGCAAATACTTGGAAATCTTCAATTTTGTTGAATGCCCATATTTTCCCCTGGAAGTATATAGTGAATTTTGATGGGTAGTTGATCTGTGGTTGTAGGCCCAGTTCTCTTGCCTTTCTGAATATTGTATTCCAAGCCTTGCGGTCTTTTAGCATGGAGGCTGCCGGATCCTGTGTGATCCTGATTGGTGCTCCTTGATATTTGAATTGTCTCTTTCTGGCTTCTTGTAAGATTTTTTCTTTTACTTGGAAGCTCTTGAATTTGGCTATTATATTCTTGGTGGTTTTCTTTTCAGTGCCTAGTGTAGAGGGTGATCTATGGATCCTTTCAATGTCTATATTGCCCTCTTGTTGTACAACTTCAGGGCAATTTTGTTGAATAATTTCTTTTAGTATGGAATCCAAATTTCTATTAATTTCTGCTTTTTCAGGGAGACCAATGATTCTCAGATTGTCTCTTTTAGACCGGTTTTCTTGGTCTGTCATTTTTCTCATTGAGATATTTCATGTTTCCTTCTATTTTTTCAGTCTTGACTTTTATTTGTTCTCACTCTCTTGGGAGATCATTGGCTTCTAATTGCTCAATTCTAGCCTTTAGGGACTCGTTTTCCTTTTCAATCTGGTCATTTCTGGTTTTCAATTTGCTTATCAGTTCATTTGATTTCTGAGCCTCACTTTCCAATTGCAAAATTCTGCCTTTTAAACTGTTATTTTCTTGCCTGATTTCCTTTTGAGCTATTTCCCATTTGTCTAGCCAAATCTTTTCCAACTTTCTCGTCATCTCAGATTTGAACTCTTCAAGAGCTTGTGACCAGTTTTCATTATTTTGGGAGGGTCCGGATGTGATTGCTTGTTTGTTCTCCTCTTCTGTTTGCGCGGTTGTCTGGATTTTCTCTGTGTAAAAGTTGTCGAGCGTTAAAGATTTCTTCTTCTTGTTGTTAATCTTTCTCTTCTGGGCTTCCTGATTCTGGGTTTCCATTTAACTTTTTGCAATTCTGCCTCACATTCAAGTCATATTCAAGTCATGATGTCATTGGTCCAAAGGATGAATACAACAACACAACAATATAGGTTTCTTCTTGAGAAAGATAATCAGTGTTTATACTATGCCTTAAATACAAAATGGAAAAGAAAAAACTACATAAAATACATAAAAATAATACTCTAGTTCTGTAGACTTGATTAGTTTATAAATGTCAGGTTCATCTGTTTCTCTTATTTTTCATAATATGGACACCACTCTAAATAATACAGATCTTGAAGAAACTAAATCCAAACTAGCATTTATTAAAGATAAGGTAATAATTGTATTTACTAAATTGCCCAATGTAAAACTTCAAGCTTTTTTTTTTCCAGTAATTTTTCCCTTTAAAGTATTTTCATTAAGGATAAGGAGTCAAGTATGGATTAGACTTTCAATTTCATTGTTATAAGGAACTCTCAGATGAGAAAATTTCTTCTACCAATGCCAGTTAGCATGATATTCTGTTTAAAATCTTATAGAATTTCCTTATGTATTGAGAGGTTAAATGACTTATTTTGGGTCATACAGTCAAAAGTTGAACTCTTAGGCTGCTCGCTCCAAGGATTGCTCTTTACCTACTTGATCACACTGCCTGTCTTTGATTTTCATCAAAACACATTTAAATCTCTTGTGGCTCAGGGTACATAAATAAAGTAGGCCCTTTAAGGCATAGGAAGAACTGGAAATTAATGAGAAATGTGGGGGATGAACAATAAGCTGAAAATAATGCTGATGTTATAAAACCTTGACAAAAATAGATGAGCTCCACGCAAAGGTTTTAAAGATTTATTTTGTATTGAATGTCAGTTTGAGATACCACCTGGACATCTAGTTTGAAATGCCAAATAAGCTGTTTTTGATGGAATGACAGAGTTCAGGAGAGATTCTGGTGCTGGAATATGTAGGTTTAGGAGTAGGTAGTAGGGATGGCAAGTAAACCCAAAAAAGATTATGTAGGCTACCTTTAAAGAGTATCTATGGAGAAAAGAGGACCCAGGAAAGACACTTAACTCCCTGTTAAGGGGCATATTACAGATGATGAGCAAATGGAAAGAGAACTGAGTAAGTAGTTATGAAAACCCAAAGAGAATCGAAAAAGAGAGTCACTTTTGCCAAATGGGGCATAAAGATTATGAAGGATGACTGGGGGGAAAAAAACTAAAACAAAACAGTGGAATTTGTTAATTAAAAGAAACTTTGATAAAACTTGGGAGAGATCCCTTTCAGTTTTTGGTTGATGAGATAAGAGACAGAATTTAAAGGAATTTAGGGAGTTATTGAGAGGAGCAGAAATAGTGACAGTGAATGCAGTCTTTTCTAGGAGTTACCTCAGAAAAGGAGATAAATGGGGTGAGACAAAGGATGATTGAATGGGGCAATAATCTACTGGAAATCACAGCAATAAATGGGACAAAGGATATGTGTTGAGGGGATTAGCCTTTGGCAATGAAATGGCTCACTTTATCAGATTATAGAGGGAAAAAGAGACCCTATGAAATGGGGAGGTGATGTGAAGGACTTTTGAGCAAAAGAGAGAGAGGGGAAATCAATAACCACCAAAATTTCAGGATATAAAATAAATTCACAACAAATCACCAGGATTTCTGGGAATCACCAAAACAACCCAGCAATGAGAAAAACATAGAAATCTGATGTAAAATAACTAAAGCAGGAGTTACAAAATTCTTTTACAAAAATACAGGCTTAAATAATAGGACTCATTAAGAGGTTGAGTCAATATGTTATAAATGATAATAACTACCTAAATTAATTTACTGTTGTACAAATAATACAATAAAATTTTTTCATGCCATTAGACTAAGCTAACTGGTGACCATGGTAGTGGCCAGTAATGCCTAAATGAAGATTCAATTTGCATACAGGATAGATTGATGATTAGTGAGTAAGAGGGATTGACAAAAGGGACAATTTGCTAGAGGAATTGGTATGACACATCACTTTGTGGCCTCCCTCTTGCTTCTTTAGTATAAAGCAGTAGCACATATTAAATTTAATTACATTTAAATTAAAGCTAAATTAAATTAAAGTTAAATGACACTTTCTTTTTTTTTATTTTATTTTAATTTTTTTTAAACCCTTAACTTCTGTGTATTGACTCCTTGGTGGAAGAGTGGTAAAGGTGGGCAATGGGGGGGTCAAGTGACTTGCCCAGGGTCACACAGCTGGGAAATGTCTGAGGCCAGATTTGAACCTAGGACCTCCTGTCTCTAGGCCTGACTCTCAATCCACTGAGCTACCCAACTGCCCCCAACACTATTTTTTTGAAAATGATAAATTAGGACAAAAATAACCTGAAAATTATTAATGTTCAAATAATTACCCATTAATATTGTCTAATAAAATACTTATATCATACCTTGACAACATTTACATAATATTTACTTTGCTGAGTGAATGTTGTTTTGGGAGTATGATTTTGTAATACAGAATCTGTTAGAGAACTGTTACCATGAGGAGGTTGTTTAAATCTTAAAGATAAGAGAGAGTATAGAGGTAGACATCTAAAAGTTTTTAAGGAGTAAAATGATATGCTCCAGAGTACCACATAAAATGGGCCCTATATCAAAAGTAGGGCCCAGAGGATCTTTAGGAAGCAGAACACTATATACAAAACTGTATTACAAAGCAATAATCATCAACGATTTGGTACTGGGCTAAGAAGTGGATCAGTGGGAAAGGATAGGTACACCATACACAATAGTAGATGACCAGAGTAATCTAATGTTTGATAAACACAGAGTTCCAAACTTTGGGGACAAGAATTCACTACCTGACAAAAATTTCTGGGAAAATTGGAAAGCAATTTGGCAGAAACTTGGTATAGACTACATCTCACACTGAAGAAATAAGGCCAAAATGGGCACATGATTTATACCAGTGATTCCCAAAGTGGGTACTGCCGCCCCTGGGTGGGTGCTGCAGCAATCCAGGGGAGTGGTGATGGCCACAGGTGCATTTATCTTTCCTATTAATTGCTATTAAATTTTTAAAAATTAATTTCCAGGGGGCTAAGTAATATTTTTTTCTGCAAATGGGGCAGTAGGCCAAAAAAGTTTGGGAACCACTGATTTAGACACAAAGGGGGGTGATATAAACAAATTAGGGGAGCATGGAGTATTTTACCTGTCAGATCTGTGTATGAGGGAAGAATTGATGACCAAGAGGTAGAAAGGATTATGAGATACAAAATGGATAAATTTCATTTAAATTAAAAGTTTCAGCACAAACAAAACCAATGTAACCAAGATGAAAAAGAAAGCAATAAACTGGGGAGAAATTTTTTTACAGCAAGTTTCTCTGATGAAGCCCTTCTATATAGAGAGAATGGAGTAAAATTTATAACAATCCAAGTGACTTTCCAATTTATAAATGATCAAAGGATAAGAACAGTTTTCAGAAGAACAAATCAAAGCTATAGCATTGGAAAATGCTCCTAAATCATGATTGACTAGAGAAAAGCAAGTTAAAATGACTCTGAGGTTCTACTTCATTTCTATCTATAATGAATTTTCAGGAGGCTCATTTCTAAGCATCTATCCTACCATTCACTTGTGCTAAAGTCTTTTTTTACAATATTGTCTCATTTGATCTTTACAACCTCTCTGGAATGTAGGTGCTATTACTAGCCCTGTTTTACAGCTAAAGAAACTTAGGCAAATGGAGGTTAAATGAAATGCCTTGGATTATACTTAGTGTCTGAGTCTGGATTTGAGTTTAGACCCAGTGCTCTGTGCCACTTTGTCACCACTCCTCTCAAAATCAGTAGCCTTTCTTTTATCTTTGAATACTCTATAGTGCCTTTTTTTCATTTGTTAATTTTAATGTTACTGGTCATTATATTGTATCTACTAAAACAAGAGGTTCTCTTCAAATTCATTTAAATGTGTGGAGGTTAGATGCATCTTTGTGATTTTGTGATGAAGTAATATTGTTGCTGTAACTATTCCAGTCATGCATTCTTTAGTTATTTCAGAGTTGAGATTGTTGATACTGATACTTAACTTCTAAAAGTTAATCTAGGAATAAAGAAGAATCTGTGGTAATTATAGATGAAATTAGAAAATGAAAATCCACTAAAAGGCTTCTATTTTTGGAATAGTGTTGGACCAATTAGCTGTGTAAACAAGAGTGATTCTTTGCTCACAGTGGACTTTTGTAGAGAAACGGAACAAAAGGTAGTGGAGGGAAGCTTTTTTTCCTTCTTGAATTTGGGCACCTGCATTAATGTATGGTATAAAGATGGAATGTAGGACAAGGATTGTGCTTATTTTATTTAATATTTACAGTATTATAGATCTAGAGACAGAGGGATTTTGAAAAGCAAATATCTCATTTCCTTTTTCAATTGAGGAAACAAGTTCTTGAAGTGACTTAACCTGAGGTTATAAAGGTGTAATAAATTTCAGAGGCAGAATTTAACCCAGGTCCTTCAACTGCAGATTTAGTGCTCTTTCCAGAATATCACACTACTTGCCTCATAATGATAACATTTACCTTTTAGAGAGGATAAGAAACCATTACTGATGGTATATAACCAGAAATTTTAATAGTTTAAATTTTTTTAATGTTAGCACTATTTATTTTATATTAGGAAATTATTAGCATTCTAAACAACTCTCTACTGCCCAAATCATCATAATTGTCCATATAATTAAGTTCAGAATATTTTTAACTTCTGTTGCTTCATTGTCCCTTTACTTTTTTTGAAAAAGAAGAGCTAATTTCCAGTTAAGAACTGCTGCATTTAACAACTACCACCACAAACCACTTTTTATGCCAGTTGAAATTCCATTCCTTTTTCACATTTAAGAATGGCACAGCCTGCCATTTCACTATATGGAGAATAACAATTTTAAGTCAGATGGATAATCAAAAGAACCACTCTTAACAGTATTTATGTTCCAAATTAATTTTCCATTCCCCACACTTTATAATTTCAAATATTTACCATAAGAATTTTTTTTACAATTCACAAACATGTGTGTGTGTATGTGTATACATATATATATATATATAATGTAAAAAAATAGTTAAAAAACAGGTAGAGATTAGACAAAATTTTATATAGATATATAATAAGTATTTATATTGTGACTCCAATATTTGAAGCATTGCCACTAAGTGCTTTAAAAATATTATCTCATTTTCTGAGAGTGTGAATTTAAATTTACAGATTTAGATTTCTAACTACTAACCATAATTATCACTCATAAAAAGCCTGAAATATTTGTAAATGCTTTGTTATAGCAATAGCAAATGGCACAGATAGAGAACATTGTATTTCATTTTCATTTTTAAAATATTTAGAAATACTTATGTCTCTGATATAGTTTCAAGATACTCATAACATCTCTATTCATTTCACACAAACCAGGTTTAGTCCAATCTGATCATAATCAAATTTTAAAAATAAAATTTAATGAATGTGATAAACATTATTTTGAGTAAGAAGAACTTTGTTTATAGAAATGACAAATTTAATACAGTTTTATTCTTTATACTTTTCTTTCTTATTAATGTACTTTTGATGTTTATAAGCTACATAAAATATAACTTTTTTTCTAGTTAGGTTTGAATGTTCCCTTTGCACCATCAGACTTTTTTTTAATACTTAAAATCAGTAACATCTTTTTCATATTTCCCTTCAGTTTTGCTGCCTTATTGTTATATGGCTGCTTTTTGTTACTACTAAAATTATTCTACAGTTCACCTACCTTTTTTTGCTACAACCCCAAAGAATATACCTTGGTTTTATAGGTTTCATTTTAATATTAAATTCTGAACAGAATTGAAAGAAGCCAAATGAGGTGCATTTGGAATTATGTTCCCTTTCCTTTAAAAACTGGTCCATAATATATCATTTCCCTGTCATACCATGCCTTTATCAGCTTTTAGCAATTTTTAAAAAATAAAAAATGGATTTCCTTCCTGGACATATTCTTCCAACCTTCTGAATACTTCTTTGAAAATTCTTCAGAGTTAACAGGAACTTAAGGATTTTTTTTTTCTTTTCTTCATAGTATATTGTACCAAGAAGGCATAAGCACACATTTTGTCTTTGGTTTCTTTGAGTCATCTTTAGCCAACTCTACTGTGTAACACCATTGTTTATTACTCTCAGTTTTGTTGTTGTCATTGTTATTATTTTTTAAAAGCCTGTGGTAAAACTTCCCTATATTTATATATCTGGTGTTTTAGCAGCTAACTCTTCCCCATTTCAGCTGTCAGAAGATACAAAGATAGCATCTCCTTCTTACTGTCCTCTGGTTTAAGCAATTGCTAATATGCTATAGACCATGATAGCTTGGAATGATATTACGCTTTCCAGAACCAACTTAAGTAGCAGAAAGGAGAAATTTGTGTTTCAACAGCATCAGAGAAAGAGTTAGCTATGTGGTGAACATAAGTCAAAACCAAAAATTTTATACAGAGACTTTCAGGTCAATCTATTCAAAAGGTCAATGATTATAAGTCTAATAATATAACAAAATACTGATAAAAATGTGCAATGTTTCTATTTCCTAAAGATATTGTATCTGTACATTATAATCGGTTGATGTATTATATATTTAAAATATGCTTAAATATAAAATGTACCAATTTTTACATACATTTCTTTTCCTTCTCACTTCACTGTTTAAAAAATTTTTAGGAACAGAATTTTAAAAAATGGTTTCACCATTTGACATTTTTATACTAAATTTTTTTCTTATACTGTAGAAAACTTCTGTTGTTCCTGTTAGATAGAGAGTTGATAATAAGTCAGAAACTATGTGATAGGAGCTAAACAAATAAAATGCTAGAAATGTTCAAAATCTTAATTGTTTCTTTTCCATTTCAGTTATTTAGAAAAGTACGAGAAAGTTCATCACTTTGGGGAGGATGATGATGAGGTACCACCAGGCAATCCAAAGCCTCAACTTCCTATTGGTGCAATTCCATCTTCCTATAATTACCAGCAACACAGTGTGTCAGGTAAACAACGTTAGTGAGAAAAACATTCTAGCAGCATAAACAGTGCATTGGTACATTTTGCATGAAGATTTTTAGGTACCTGTAGTCTTCTAGATATATACCTGTATATATGAAGAAAGTTTTGTAAATCATATTCCTTTATCATATAATTCATTTGGAGCACACTCTTAGTAATGAGTTTAGTGGAATTTTATAATAATTGTTTATTTTTCTGTAGTACTTTATAATATGATGTTGCATTTCATGCTCAAAACAACCGTATGAGCTAATACAACTACTTTATAGATGAGGAAACCGAGGTAAAGAAAGAAAAGGTGATTTTCTTGCACAAAGCCACAGATCTAGCAAGTGGTAGAATTGGGATTCCAACCTAGGGATTCTAATTCCATATCTAAGGCTCATTCCATTATATCAGTGCTGTCTTTCAAATGTATGTTTGAATTCCACATCAAAAATAATTTGCTGCTATTCTGAGCAATTTTTTTTAGTGAAGAAATGTATTTTCCTTTAATCCATGAGTATCACTATTCCCTATTTCATTGGACTCTCCTGAGCCACTTCCCTCTTGAAGCCAGTATCTATCAGGGATCAGTTCCTGCACTGCTGTACCCCTTTGCAGATAGTATGGTTTTTCTACTTGCAAAGGATCAGCCAGGCTGACCTCTTTGTCTATTACTTCTTTTTCTTCCCATGTGGAGGCCTATCTTACTCAGGTTTTCTTTCTTCTACATGCTAAATACTTTCTATACTTTCCTGAGCTATCCTGCTACTTTCGCTTTATGGCTGGGCTTTTACTATACCAAAATTCATTTTCCTTGCTTTGAATACTAAGGAAAATTACTGCATTTAGTGCTCCTTTTATACCTTCTCAGACCAGGTAAATTGACTTGAATAGCACTCCTTGAGTTTTTAATGGGAAAAGAGGATTTATTGTACAAAATAGTTGTTGGAGGGAAGGGGGGACCAGAGAGAGTTTTTTTACCTAAAGATTGACTCTTAGCTTTTCCCCTCTAATTGTCACAAAAGCAGATCATGAGATTTAGGGCAAATTAGAGCTGTAAAACATGTAGCTGAAACCCCACATTGATTGGATATTGTCTGTAACAAAGTTTTTGGTTGAAGATTACACTTTACAGAGTGGAGAAGGCATGGCAAATTAATAATCTAGTAGTTTTTGCCATGGGCTGATTGGGAGGTATATAAGTGAGCCTTAGAGGAACTGAGTCACTATTAAACCTCAAGCCACGAACATTAAAATGATTAAACTCTTTAGTTTTTTAATTTCTTTTCTATAAAAAAAATGAGTGCTCAGTGTTTACTTGTATATGTTTGTTATTTTAGTTGCCCTATAGATTAAGTAAAAACCTTTTTACTCCCTAGGAATAAAACCATTGCATATTGACATTCTTATGAACTAATAAGCATTTTCTGAATTCCAAATAGGCAACTGTGTAACACAGTTTTAGGAAAAATGTTTGGAATCTTTGTAGTTAGGAACTGCCTATGAATCATAATATATATTTTAGCCCCATAGAAACCATAGAATGGAATTTGAAGTAAAGTGGGTTTGCTTGGATACCATCCTCATATTTTATTTTAAATCCTGAAATATTTTTTAAAAAATGCCCTAAAACATTGTTTTATGTCTCTTTAACTAAAAGCGTCATAGCAATGCTCCAGTGTGTTCAAATAAATGTACCATATTTTCTACTTCATTATTTCTGAAAGATCTGTCATTTCTTCAAGATAAGTCTCTCCCCCCTCCCCCCCTTTAATGGTAGAAATTACAATCAGTTCATACTTCAATACACAGTTTTGTCAACTTTTAGGGTATTTCTTTTCCCTCTATCCTCCTCCTCATACTTGATACAGAATCGATAGAGAAAATGATCAAGAGGGCATAGAGATATATATGTTTCAATCAAATGCTTAAGGAAATATATGCTTGAAGTTCTGTTTTGGAAGCTTTTGCAAGCTCTGTTTCTGCTAGCATTATCCTTCTGGAGATTGGGACCAGAGGGGAAGAGTGGTAGTTTGAGTTTTACTGCCTTCTGTTGGCTTGTCTTAATTCAAAAATTGAAATATAGGCCTGAATAGAAAGCTAAGCTTACTTAGTTTTATTGGTCAACATTTAAAAAATTAAAATAGAGTGAATAGAAGAATAGTACTGAGGAAAACAATTATAATTGCTAAAATGATTGGATGATTAAAAGAGGCTACAGAATAGCTATTGTCTCTTAAGTATTCTAGAGGTCTGAATTTAAGACAACAAACTATAGTTTGAGAAAGTTATATGTTATTATATATTTTAGATACTTTGGAAAAATATTCTCTTATATTAGAAAAGCATGCTTTCCTACCTGACCTTATCTATACTCTTTCTACTAGTCAGGATTTAAATACTATGTTCTCCCAGTTCTGGGACAAAGCCATTCTTCTGAATGAAAAAGTTCAGCTTCTAGTTTCTAGAATACAGATTTTCTGCTTAGAATTATTATTATTATTATTATTATTATTATTATTATTATTATTATTATTATTATTATTATTATTATTATTATTATTCCTATTGACTCCCAGAGGAGCATAGGGCCACAACCATCCCACGCCAACAGACTCTGCTCTGGGCAACCTCCCCCAACTGGGCATCTCATGCCAACGGACTCTGTTCCGGGCAACTTCCCCCAACTGGGCATATCTTTGCCAGGTCTGCTTTGGCCCCCCGACCCTTCTCCTCCCTGGTGGGTTCCATATTTTTTTTCATAGCGTCCTGACTGATGGGACACCGAACTGTTCCTTCCCAGCGTCTGGTACTGGAGATCCCCTCAGGCCATCTGATGTTCAAGATTTGACGTAGGCCTGGAGTTTATTGGCTTTTGCCAGCACGCGTCGTGGACTCTGTTGGAGAGCAATCTTCCAGACTAGGTGATCGTTGGTTTTGTTGGTTTAATGAGGTTGCAGTTTCTGTAGCAAGTGAGATTTTTACGGGGTGAGGTTGCTAGCCTTGCGCCCAACCCTCCTCCTTTTTCAGCCCGGCTTGGGACCGTCCTTGGCGGAGTTAGAATTTGTATGGGTGCAAGATTTATGTCTTTCATGCTCTGGGTTCCCCTTGGTGTGTGCACGGCACCCCGCATGTTTGAGATAAACATTTTTCCCTTTTGTGTATACTTTGACTATAACTCTCTTTCTCCAGCTTTCTGGTCTTTTCTGAGGCTTGCTGAGTAGCAGGATATAGGATTCTTTCTTTTGGAGTGGAGATGAGGGATAGAGGCAGTGAGAAAAAGTTAGTAGAATTGCCCTTAATGAGACTTTGGTTGGGGGGCCAGTTTTGGAGCTTTGTTTTTTCATTGTGAAGCTTCTGTCCAATACACTCACCTAGTTATCTTATCAGTGAGCTTTGAAGTTTTCTGAGCAGGTAGAAGATAGACCACTGCCCTTTGGTATGAGCTTGTGCTTTGACTTCATATACCATGACTCCCCTTTAGAAATAGGTCTCTGTCTCCACACATGCCATTATTCTAAGTCATAGGTGTTTACTTTTGCCCATCTCCTCCAATAATTACTGAAGTTACACTGTTTTTCTTTCAGATTTTCTTTTCTTAATGAATCAATTGTTTCTTCCAGTCATTTTGGTTATTATACATATGACACGCCCCACATTTTAAGGGCATAGGCACTAGCATTAATCTTTCACATGCTCTGAAGACACCTATTATTTCATGTATTCCTGTATTACCATTTTTATATATTTACTTTCCACACTATGTTTAGTAGCCTTTCTCCTGTTAAATTTGAATACTCTTGTTCAAATGTGATAAATGCCTACTGTGAGTAAAGAACTGTGCTAGGTATGGAGGGGTGATGTAAAGTTATTTTTAAAATTGGTCTCTGCTGTCATTGACTTTATAGTCTTGTAAAGTTATAAGACAAAAGAGAGATAACCATAAAAACAGCAAATTCTATATATATGTTAGGCACAGTGAAATCATCAGGATTTGGGGAAGACCATTACTAAAGCTTCCATAGGCTGGAAGGGAGATAGCATTTGAGTTGGGCTTTAAAGAATAATTAGGAATTAATCAAGCATAAAAGAAGAGGGGAGAATGCCTTATCGGTATGAGGAAACAGTGCAAGCAAAGATACCAAAATTGGAAATTGTAGGTCATATTCAATGGATATAATGCAGTTTGACTAGAAAGTATATAAAACAGATCAATATCAAATCAGCCTGGAATGTTAGGATGGAGCCAGAATGTAGAAGGTATTGAATGGCCGATGGAGTTTGCCATTTACTTGGCAAATAATAGAGATTTACTTAAGATTTTTGAGCTAGGAGTAGTTACATAATAAAAGGAAGATGATCCTGACAATGGAATGAGGAATAGATTGGCATGTAGAGAGATTAAAAATGAGAAGACCTATTTCTAAGTGAGATGATGATGATGCCCTTTAATAGATCGGTTTCAGTAGTGTTATAGAAGAAAAACTAATGTGATAAATGCTGTGCAGTCAACATCAATAGGACTTTGTTTGGATATAAGTAGTAAGAGAAAGAGAGAGTCAAAGACAACCTCATGGAAGTCCCTTTCAGTGTTCTAGGTTTTTTTTTTTTTTTTGTATCAACATACAGAATTATGTGTAAGAAATAATTCGAACAGATTATACAGAAAGAGATGAATATATATCAGAAAAAACCAGTCCCTAACTCCTTCATTGAGCACCTCTTCATTATCAGCCTCCCTGGTCTGTTGTGGTTCTAACTTGACCACTGGACATGTGTTCTAGGATCCATTTAGCTGCTAGCTTGCTGGTGCTGCTGTCTTTGTCAGCGTACTCTTCACTTGCCCTTATCAATGATCATTTGTGCCAACAAGGAGCCTAATGCAACACTGCTCATGCTAGGTCTTCTTTGCAGAGAAGATAGAAGTATAGGAAAGGAGATTATAGTATGCTGTCCTAAAAGCACTAAACCAGACACCTTAAAGAAGAGAAAGAACTGGGGCAGAGTGCCAGCATGCATTAGTTACATCAGGTCCAAAGAAAAAGAGACTGACATCCAGCTGGGACCATATATGTCTTCCTAGAAGTCACTTGGGACAAGTACTCAAGGTGATGAAAGATGGATTCTGTCTTGTGGAAGGATACAGAGACAGCTCTTTTGCCATCAAAGAGAAGGTGGGTAATGGTGGCCATATAAGGGAAAAACACTGAGATTACCAAAGACCTTAGAAAGAATAAAACTCGATATAAATACCTTGAGCACAGACAGCTAAATCAACAGGAAAGATATTAATCGAGAAAGGAAAATGGCCATCAGGACATTTAAAGGAGTCCAAATAGCTCTGAATAAATATTGTAAGACCTTATAAGGCAGAGAGGACTCTGTATTCCCAAGACAACTTGGAATCTTAACAATATTCTCTAATATAAAGAGTAAAATTTTATGTCCTGCGTAGCAGAAATAATTGGTAGAATAGATTTGAATGCATGGTGAAATTTCTTCAAAGTTATAAAACAGAATAATTTTTCAGGACTAAAGAAATGAAGCAAAAAAAGCAACATTAAAAAAAAAAAAGCACATGATCTCTATACAAGTAAAACATGTTGATCTCAAACAGTCTTTATAGATATAATGTAAGAATCAGCAGTGCCCGAGAATCAGAGGGACCCTTAAGATTAAATAAAAGAATCTGAACACTGCAATGCAAGAAATAATTTAGGAAAACTGCCCAGAACTTCTGAACACAGAAAAATAAGAACCAGTTAAAAGAATCCAGATATTTACCATTGTAGGGGAGAACCCTATGCTGCAAACTCCCAGACATATCAATATAAGAAGCCAGGTGAAAGGAATTTAGAATCACAGAAGATTTCTATACTCCCCAGATATATTGCAAGAAGAAATAGAATCATGTGTGTAAAACTAAGGAGTCCAAGATTTAATACAAGGTGATATACTTTGTTAACTTTAGCCTAATCATCCATGAAAAATTACAAAATTTCAATAAAAGAAAGGCATTTGAAGCACTCTTTCCAAAATACAACAAAACATAAGTAGGCAAGATTATTCTCTTTGCAAGCATCCCAGACAGAAAAACAGAAGAACAATTATCCTGTATGGCACCAGTCTCTATCTGTTATCTTCAGCTGTTCCATGTTCAAGAAAATCTGAAGAAAAGTCACCTTTAATAGTTCTACCTCTAATCTAATTTAATTCCATCCCTAGAAAACGTACCAAAGGTAGCACAAATAACAAAGTACATTATCCCAAGGGTAAAAAAGGACAAACGACCTCGAAAGAGAAAAAAAAAAAAACCATTGGGGTTAAAAGAAAAGCAAAATAATGGTAGAGGATACTTAAGGAGGTATCTTCCTAAAGTACAAAGAGATAAAGTGGTGTAATTTGAGGTAGTACTTGGAAGGGATATCTTCTAGATTATTAACCTTACTTGTATTATTTTTCCCAGAGACTACTGCATGCATGCAATCATGTATATGTGTATATATGTGTGTGTATGTGTGTATACACATATTGTTTAAATAGAGACTTTGGTGTATTAGTTACAGTGATGATAGCATGAGTTAGATTTATTTTATTTTATTTTATTTATTTATTTATTTATTTAAAGCCCTTGTACTTTCGGTGTATTGTCTCATAGGTGGAAGAGTGGTAAGGGTAGGCAATGGGGGTCAAGTGACTTGCCCAGGGTCACACAGCTGGGAAGTGGCTGAGGCCGGATTTGAACCTAGGACCTTCTGTCTCTAGGCCTGACTCTCACTCCACTGAGCTACCCAGCTGCCCCGCATGAGTTAGATTTAAAGAAATAGCAATAACTTTGTTTTTTTCTAGAGGAAATCAAGGCACATCACCACAAATATAATAGTTTTCTGTAGTTACCTATTTAGAAAGTAACTTCTACATAAAAGTAACTTTTCAGATCTGATCTCAGATACTTCTTGTATTCCCTGGGCAAGTTCCTTTACCCACATTACTTAGCCTTTACTTTTCTTCTGCTTTGGTATCAAGTCAGACTACCAAAAAACTAATTTATAAAACAAGAAATAACAAAATTCATCTGGAAGAATGAAAGGTCAAGAATATCAATGGAGGAATTAATGAAAAAAAATGTAAAGGATGGTGGCATAGCAGTATTCAGATCTCAGACTGCACTATAAGGCAGTAATAATCAGAGCAGTCTGGTAGTAGCTAACAAATAGATTAGTGGATCATTGGAATAGATTAGGTAAATGATTTTAGCAATCTAGTGTTTGAGAAACCCAAGATCCCAGGTTTTATGATAAGAACTCATTATTTGAGAAAAACTGCTGGGAAAATAGCATGGCAGAAACTATTCATAGATCAATATCTCACACCCTATACGAAGATAGGGTCAAAGTGGGTATATGATGTAGACATAAAGATACTCTAAATAAATTAGGGGAACATAGTTTACCTGTCAGATCTATGGAGAAGAGAAGAATTTATGACCAAACAATTGATGAAGAACATTACAAGATTCAAAATGAATGATTTTGACTATGTTATATTGAAAAGTTTTTTGCACAAGCATAACCAATGTAACCAAGATTAGAAGGGAAATAACAAATATAGACATAATGCCCTCCTACCTTATGCCTACTTTCAGGATCCCTGACTTGCATCTTGACTAGGATCATATGCCGCCTTTTTCAAGAGACTTTTCTTTTTCCCATTCCCTTACCCCTGCCTCTTCTCTGCTAAAGCCATCTGCTCCAAGGTTATCTTCCATCTTCATTCTATGTATATTGTATTTATACTGTCCCATTAAAACATTAGAGACTTAAAACTACAGGGTCCTCTAGATGGCAGAGCCAGGTTTTGAGAGGGGAATTCATGGGTTCAAATAAATCTAGCTTCAGATACTTCTTAGCTGTGTGACCCTGGGGAAGTCACTTAACTCTAATTGTCCAGGGTAGTCACTGTATTAAGCACTCTACAATTATTCTCATTTGATTCTCACAACAATCATAGATGGTAACTGTTGTTATCCCCAGAATCAAAGTTCCTTGAGGGCAGGGGATGATTTTTACTTCTTTGTATCTTCTGTGCTTTAGCAGTATGCTAAGTATATAACAAATGTTTAATATATATTTGTTAACTTTCTTATTCCTTGATAGAGGAATGACCTTTCATTTAGGAATTTATTCATTTAGGAATTTCAGAATGTTCACTAACAAATCACTTAATTTTTTAATCTCTCAATCTACTCTTTTAGACTCTTAAGTTACATAGAAGTTAATGATCTGGATTGTGATGGGATTTCCTCACCGGAAATTCCCATAGTTAATGAAATTATAGAACTGTACCAGAAAAAAAGTCTCTAAATATAGTTTATTAATGTGCCTACTCCAGCTTTTGATTAATTTATACTTTAAAATTGTTATTAAGAAATAGGTGGTTAATTTGGAATATTTCATTTTTGATCCTGCTTGAGACTTTTCCTTATCTATAAAACAGTGGTGAGAACTAAAATGGCATAACTTAATAAAGTGCTTTTCAAACCTTAAGGCACTTATATAAATGCTAGTTTCGTATTATTAGTGATAGTAAATTGTTATAATAAAGCATAAATTGATACCATGATGTGATTCAAAAGGATTCCTTTGGGAATGTTTTTTCTTTTTTAGTGGGAGCAAACATATTGTCCATATTTTGCTTTGGGCTTAATTTTTAGGTGATCAGGCATTGATGTGAATTCTATTTGATCATTCTGTTTATAATGTTTTTTTCATAATTTCTCAATTTCTTAAATACCTGGCCCTTCTCTCTCCCCTTCCTGTCTTTTTTCCCTTGGTAATTTTACATATATACACAAACACACATGCAATCATTCTGCAATCATTTTTTCATATATTTTTCTTTGTTTTCCCTACTGTTACCCGATGCCCCTTCCAGCTTTAGAGCTATATTATCCTATGAGTCTTTGCTTATTGACAGTTTCTTCTGATGAAAAATTGTGAAAATAAAAAAAATTTAAATTTACTTAACTTTTTTAACTTAAATTTACTTAAGATTATAGAATTTTAGAAGTGGAAGATAGCTAATAAATCACTTAGCACAAGGCCATTATTTTATGTACAAGAAAAGCAAGACCCAGAGAGGGTGATTGAATAGATTTGTATAGTTAATTAGTACTTGTTAATGTGTAGAACAGTTTAGTACAGAGAATGGTTAAAATTAATGGTTAAATAATTTTAGCAAGGTATTTAATTTATTCATTCTATATTTCAACCTTGTTAAACATATTTAGTTGATAGGATTGTGCCAGGAATGTTTTGTATATAATGTGTGGGATGATATTAAAACTGCTCAAAAATTTCCCGCTCTAAACAAATTGGAGTCAGAGAGAGAAGGCATAGTGATAGAGCACCAGTTTTTTATTCTTGTTTCAGAAAGGTGGCAGACTGCCGTAATGAAAATATGCGAATGCCTATGTGTAAAACAGACCTTTTTATAGTATTCCTGACATGAAATTCCCCTTCCCTCTGTCCAGCCTCCTTTGTTTGGAAGGAGGCACTGTGATATACAAATCTTGAATTAGTCACCTACGTTTCAATATATAAAAGAAGAATTACAGACCCCCAATAACAGTTACATATCCCCAATGTTCTCACAAGATAAGAGATTGAGCTGTGTCATTCATCCTTAAGCCTCTGTATTTTTCCCAGGCTGGCTTTTCCTGGGAATATTCGGATAAGTAACCAAATGTTCTTTGTGAATTTAACTTTATTGAAATAAGGCAAATGCTTCCTCTGGGAAAGCCAACTGAGTGCCTCTGCCCCAAGAATATTGGGGTGGAGGGGCAAGCCAAATATTTTACTTTGAGAACACACATTTAATTCCATCTCACCCAGTTCCCCCTTTTCTTATTAAGAGATGTGTAATTCTCACTTGCCTCAGTTTCCCTCTCTAAATCTAGATATCTTGGACTGTTAGAATCTCCTTTATCACTTTCCCCTTAATCATCTGTTTTGTATGTAACAATTATCTGCATATTCCCAACAAAGTTTTTGATAGAGACAGAGAAAATCAGGACAATAGCAATTATCTACATTGATTAATATTAGACTTCCTTACACTTGGGCAATATCCCCCAAAGCCAACAAACTTCATCTAAAGAAATCATTTTGTTGCATTCAGGAATGGGTCCTCTCAGGAAACTTACTCCCTCTGCTCCAAGTTGTGTAACAAATAAAATTAATTTAGAAGAATATATTTAAAAATATTAGAGTTTTATTGTAATCCATATTGATAATTAAAAAGCCACGGGCCTACTAAGAGCTAATTCAAATGCTGCACTATGCCTTCCCCCTGGCTGCTTCATAGGAAAAAAAAGTGAGAACCAATCCCATTCTAAGTCTTATACTCCTGTTTTATGTTAGCTTACATCACCATGTAAGGACAGGCAAATTGAATCATGGGAAATGTTGTTTGAAATGAGATCCAAGTATCCACAGGAAGTTTATATCAGGGATCTCAAGATCAGTTCAAGGAACCCCAAATTTCCAATATCACAGTTGCTTGCAGAGATTCTTGAGGAGTTCCTGCTAAAGTCTTTTGCAAGGTAGATTTCAACAATATTTATGAACACATAAGTAAAAACACATTTGCAGATAGATTTCTCTATCCTAGATTCGGTAAGAGATACAGAAAATCATAGGTCCTAATCTTGAGCCTAAGATTCAATCTCTGATCATGGTCAATTAAAACTGGAGGTCCCTTTTTATAAATCTTTCTACAGGACCTTGACTGTGTACAGATCATTGATTAACAAAAACCTCATTTAACTAACACTTGATAAATTTTAACATTTAACTATCAATCTACTTGGTTGTTTGGGAAATGAAAACTTTCATTTCATAATTTGCCTTCTGTGCTGATTATAGGAATTCATCATAAAAGGAAAAAGCAGGGAAAAGATTATAACTATCCACACTGGTTCCTTTAGGTCTATGTCGTTAGAGGACACAGAGTGACTTAATACTTTCTGACTTCATGTATAGGTCAGCACTATCATGCCATAACTGTTTTACTTGGGGATCATCAGAATCCGGTGGGCCTTACCAAGTCAGAAGGATCTTGTTCTAGCTTCAGGCTAAGATCGTCTCTCCAACTCCTTATAAGGATTTTCACTTGTCTTCTGAGTACCTCATAGTTCTCTTGAATGATGAATTGATCATCAGACAGCTATACTTGAATTCCAAGCTCACAATATTATCAATTGAGATCCTGAGAACCTTTTACCTTAAATGGCAAATCTCACCCATTATAGTTCAGAGAAGTTGACCTTCTCAGTTATCCAATTTTATTATCCTGAAATTCCATAACCCAAACTAGCTTTTTGTCTTAACTTACTTTGCCTATTCTAATGGCTTCTTAAAGCCATACAAGTTTAGAGATAAAATGTTTTTCTCTTTAACTTTTCCGTACAGTAAATACCAAATCTGTATTTTCTTTATGCTTTCTTCCACTTTTTTAGTCCTCACAAACTCTTCTTACTCTACAATAGATCTAACTGAAAAGATTTTATCCCCATTTTTTGTAATTTATTTGCTTTTTTGGGAGGACTCAGGGCCACAAGACTTGCCCTCCCTTTTTGTAGTTCTAGTCTCAAAACATCCACTCTTTTTCCCTTCAAGTCCTCTGCTCAGAGCAGAAAAGAACTTTCTGTTTTGCCTTCTGCTCCTCACATACCTACATATTTAAAACCTTAAATATTATATTCCTTCCAATGGACTTTGCTAAAAAGCTCCATATTCTGATTAAAATCCCTTAAAAACTTCTTTCTTTTATATTCTAATCCAACATTCTCTGACCTTCTACTTGCTTTTCAACATCATTATTTAAATAAACTTCACTCCACCAGATATTATTCTTACCTCCTAATTAGTAGCTCAAAAGAATCCAAATTGTCATTCTTCTTAAAAATTGCATCATTGGGGGCAGCTGGGTAGCTCAGTGGAGTGAGAGTCAAGCCTAGAGGCAGGAGGTCCTAGGTTCAAACCCAGCCTCAGCCACTTCCCAGCTGTGTGACCCTGGGCAAGTCACTTGACCCCCATTGCCCACCCTTACTCCACCTATGAGACAATACATTGAAGTACAAGGATTTAAAAAAAAAATTAAAAAAAATTGCATCATTTACAATCCACCTCAGACATTAATTTAGTCCACAGTACAAATTCATAAATTATTTATGATTAAACAAAAATCACATTCAAACAACGAAATCATTTTTGACCAAAGTACAAATTTTGGCATCAATCCATATAACATGTAGCCATATTTCATAAATCTTTCAACAGTATTTCAAACTATTGATACATGTTCCATTTCACATTTACAGATTTGAAACTTTATTTTCCCAACACTCATAGCATTTTTGCTTGTGAGCAAAAATTCCTAGATTATACAAAATCTTAGTGCTTCATCACCCTTTTCTTCTAAAAAACTGATATTAAATTTTGATATTTTAAGTTCTTCAATCATTGCACGTCATTAAACAGCTAGCAATTATTATGAGTTGTTTCTCATCTGTTTACTGCGTAGCTGCTTGCTGGTCTTAAAGCAAGCTCTTTTCTCAATATTAATTACTCAGATGACAACCATTCTTGATATGTTCAAAAGTTTACATCACTCAACCATTTTTGTTCAGATTTCCAGTATTGAGACTTTGAAACCTTATATTCATTTTGCTTATTTTTAACAAGTACATTTCAGAATTAGGATGTTATTTTTCAAAACCTCATGTACACATATTCTAACCTTGAAATAGACACCATTTAGAAAATCCAATTGAGTGATCCAACATCTCTTTCTGTCTTTCTTCCACCTTTCCTCTCTTTGGCCAGCAGAGGATAAAGGGGGGAAAATGTTGAACAGGTCTTTTTACTTGCCTCTGTCTTCTATACAGCTGAGTGCAAAACCTAATCAATAATTAATCCCTTTTCACTTAAACTATCTTAGATTTTAAGAATCTCAAAATTCAAACAGAAGTGCCTTTTTGAATCTCTTAACTCAGTGATGGTCAAACTTTTTAAAGAGGGGGCCAAAGGAAAGGAAATGCTCATCTGTCAGTCTGTTTCTAAGGCAACTCTTTCGAAGTTTCATTGTATTGTATCCAATCATTGTGTTCGTCAGATCAGGAATAATGTCATGTGGCCGGATAGAACATTTCAGGGGGCCGCATCTGGCTTGCATCTGGCCTGCGGGCTGTAGTTTGTCCATCACTGCTCTAGACCTTTGGTTGTGTATTTATTAGCTTCAAGACTCCTACCATTAAAGCCTATTATAAGAAACACTTCTACATAAATGTGGATAGATTTTTATAGCTAGATCTATAACAATATTAAATTATTCTGTATTAAAATATTTGATGCATATGAATTTAGAATTATGACTTTGTAATACTTAAGTCCTTAAAATATAGACAGGACCTATATTTACCTATTTTTCTATATTTTAATGAAGATATAGGGCAGCATTTTAATAGTTTAAGTACTTTTGATGATAACATGTGGTAGTAGGTTAATGTTCTAATGTTCTTAAAGTGTATGGCAGCAGATCTTAACCAGTAAGGAGCTACTAAAATGGAAAGCCAAAATACAGGCCTAGTGACAGTTTCATAATGATCAACCAAGCTTACTCCAGAATTCTCATCACTAGCTCTCTCGATTATACAGTGGGGGCTTCAGCACTTTACACAAAGCATCTACTTATGTAGAGATATTGCCATCTATGTCATTGGAAGGGGTACTTATTTTGATGAAATCACAGATGATCAATTCATAATTTTAGACAAGTAAGGTGAATTTTAAGATTATGCAAAGTTAGATTTTTATAGTTTTGATTTTTTTTTTTTTACTCTTATCTTCTGTCTTGGAATTAAGGCATAAGAGTGGTATGGGCTAGGCAATGGAGGTTAAGTGACTTGACAAGGATTATACAGATAGGAAGTGTCTGAGGCTATATTTGAACCCAGGACCTCCTGTCTCTGGGCCTGATTCAATCCACTGAGTCACACAGCTGCCCCAAAATTCATAATAGTTTTGGTTAGTGTGTGTCAAATAGAAGGTTTGACCTTTTTTTCTTACATTAAAAAATTATTCAAATATTTATTAGTCACATAAAATTTAGGCAACTATTTGAAGTAGTAGCATATACATGAGCATATGATTAATTGCTTTCTTTTGTTTTTTACTATTTTATGTCTTTGGTAGATTATCTTCGTCAAAGCTATGGGCTATCTATGGACTTCAATTCGCCAAATGATTATAATAAATTGGTGCTTTCCCTGTTATCTGGACTCCCAAATGAAGTGGACTTTGCTATTAATGTATGCACTCTGCTGTCAAATGAAAGCAAGCACGTCATGCAACTTGAAAAAGACCCTAAAATCATCACTTTATTACTTGCTAATGCTGGGGTGTTTGACGACAGTAAGTTTTAAGTTGAATTTATTGTATGATGATTTATCAAGGTAAGAATAAGGGAGTCATCAATAAGAAGGTGAACTTTTCATTTTTCATAGATATTATTGTGTAATACTTACATTAAATTGGAAATTTTTTTTCTCATATTTCCAATATCAAATCCTCTGGTATTTTGATCACATAGAAAGGATATGTTATGTGTGTACATCCATAAATAATTTTTTGTGATGAGTTTTAATAACAAAAGTTGCTTAGCACTAAATTACTTTGAAAAAGAAGTTTGCATTCTGTTTGAAATTAAATGTTATTATCAATTTTTTTTCAATATCTTAAATTCTATGCTATTTTGACACAAGGAAATGGCTCCATTGTTTAAGTCAATACATTTTTATACTTGCTGCCAAAATGAGCCTATTATCATTTATTTAATGTTTGGCTAGTTTGTATTTTTAAGTTGTAAGCTTTCTTGTTATTTTATTTTGTTTTATTTTTAAGACCCTTACATTCCTTCTTAGAAATAATACTGAGTTTTGGTTCCAAGGCAGAAGAGTGATGAGGACTAGTTAGCTGGGTTTAAATGACTTGCCCAGGGTCATACAGCTATGCAGTGTCTGAGGACAAATTTGAACTAAGACCTCCTGTTTTCAGGTCTCTATCCAATAAGCCACCTAGCTGCGCCTGTAATCTTATTTTAAATCAAGTTATTTTCAAGTTCTATGAAATAGTCTTCCTTAGGAGGGTTAATTGTGGTTGTTAGACTAAATTTCCTAATATTTATATTTCTTGCATGGTAAAAACTTTAAAAATTCTATTTCTTTCCCTTATATTTAGCAGGGGAAGTAAATAAATAATTGTCATCGCTGAGATGGCTATGTAAATTAGCTGATTAGAAATAGTATAGAATTATTTTAGTGCTTTCTTTCTCACAAATACTACTATTTTGTGTATCCAAAATTGCTTAATCACACTTAGTTGTTCTTCCATGATAAAAATCGCTGTTTTAAATTATTTCTTAGTAGTCTACAAGATGAAGGAATAAATAAAATATTTTCTCTCATCATTTAGAAATCTAAATGTTTAATTTTTATGGACATATAGGAATTTGAGAACATGTGCTATCATACTATAAATTATTTTTATTATATTTTAAAATCTATTAGTGAGAAAGCATCTAATTTATTAGTCATTTTTTCTGATGAAATAACTTGATGTTTTCAACTTTGATTTAATGTGTTTTGTAATTATTATTTTATTTAGTAGGGGTATTTTTATTTGGGATATACTCAATTATACATGATAACTTTGAATTTGACTTGGACTTGGTGAGAGAGAGAAAGAGAGAGAGCAAGTGAGAGAAAGTGAGAGGGTGGGGGGAAGGAGAGGGAGAAAGACATATATAATTATATATTTCTGTGAGAAAATAATTATAAAATAATTTTAGGAAGATATGAAAAAGACCAAGGTTATTCTTGATTATTTATGAGACTACTCAAAGAGTTCTTTTGCACTTTTCCTGGTAACATTATTTATGAACATATAAATTTGTAACATTTAACTGATCTTTTAATGTTAGTAAGCTGTTAATCTTTTCATTGGAAATTATTTCTTACTCTAAAGAAAATATATTCAATTTTGGCACCTTGAAGATAAAGTTTCCAAAGGGCATCCATGTAGCTGAGGATTGATATTTGAACAAGTATGATTTTATTCTTTCAGTAATTAATGTAATAAATCTCCTTAAGAAAGTGAAATAAGATTTTCCTAGGCCAGTTTTTAGAGGGACTTTATAAATTCCTTGTACAGTAAACTTTAAATACTAAAATTGAAGGTATGGCAGAAACTATATGATAAATGTTAGTGGTTAATTATCTTATAGCTAAGAACATATTTTCTTATACTCCAGAATGTTGATTTTCTCTATAGCAGCTATTTTTTATTTTTCACATATTTTTTGTAATGAGAAAATGTTTAATTTTTTATTGTATTTGTGCTTAAACATAATCAATTTCCCATTAGTTATCATTTATAAATCTCTTTTCCCATATATATCTTTAACCCAAGTTATAGGGATATTTAAGATTTTAAAATACTAAAAGAATTTATGAAGACTTGTTCAATTTTCATTTGAGGCTTTTTGGTATTGATAGAAAATATTTTTTCCTAATTTTTAATGTTTGAAAACAGTTAAGATTTTTAAGGTTGTTTGTTTAGTTTTTAAAGCATCAGATTCTACGTTTAGGCTTTTATAAAGTAGATGTTATGTCTTTCTAAATAAAGACATTTTGCTTTTTTTTTTTCTAACATGGAATGTTTGTTTTATGGAGTATTGTATGTAATAAAAGGTTTGGATATTCCATAATATATTGTGTGTACATGTGGTATAAATAAATAGTTTTACAAAGTTTTTTCTGTTAACAACGCTGTGAGGTAAGTAGTGCAATTATTCTGCTCATTTTACAGATTTGGAAACTGAACCTTGAATAGATTGTGCGACTTTCCTACCGTACCTATAGCAAACCAGTGCCAATATCTCTTGACACCAAATCTTGCATTCTTTCCAATACTCCAGACTGCATGTCAGTAATCCTATTTAGCAATCTTTCCAATATTAAAAAAATAACATTATTATTTAATATTATCCTCTTTAAAATGTCATTGACAGATTCAATTTGAGAAAAAAGCTCAGTAAATACAATTATTTTATTTTTCAAAGGAAACAAAAAAGATCTCTCTTTAGCATGTTGATCATGTTTTGCTGGGCAAAGTACTTCTTTGTGTGAATGATTCAAGAAATGCAGTAACCTGACATTTATTATTATGTTATTGGAGGTATTCTTTAAAATAGCCTTCTGGTATACCAAAAGAATTGATTTTTGTAGTTAGTTCAGAAAATAATATGTAACATTATTATTTATAGTCCACATTTGTTGCATTTATGGATTTAAAAAATTGTTTGATGTAAACTATTTGGGATATTTTATTCAATGGAGACATTATTTTACTTAATATTTAGGGTTATATTTTCCTTTTAAAGGAGACATATGCATATCTTAATCTCATTACTTTTGTCCCTGAAAATATCTAAACTCTTCATCACATTTATTTTTTGGCTTCTATTTTTTAATTATTGTGATATCATGTAAAGTACTGTTTTCACATTGCCAGTAATTATCATTGTACTGTTACATTTTAAGAGCAGTATTTAATCAACTTTTTATTAAATAAAATATCACAAGAATCTAATTTTTAAGGCATATTTTACTGATTTGCTGGCAGTTCCTGAACCAATATTATGAGTTCTGTCTTTCTGAGAAATGGTAGGGAAGAACATTTATAACTGTATGCTCTAGAATGATGGATAAATAAAGCATCAGCCACCTATTATCTCATTGGTTATCATCTAAATAAGAACTATTTATTGAAACAAAACTCTTCTCCCTTCTAAAAAATTACCCAAATGTATCTCAGTTTAGATTATTTAGGCTTTTTAAACAAAACAAACTATTGCTAGAAATTCTTAGCAATATCAGAATTTTATTACCAGAATTCATCTTTAGATTGCATTCTGGTATTTCACATAAGATAAAATGGTTATATTAGGGTACTAATTCCATGAACTATTGTACCCGAATGGAACATAAGAAATTATAGTTCTAACAGTTTTGGAATAACATGTAATCTATAAAATTTCATTAGTTATACTTTGTTGGGGCAACCATATATGTTGACTTGTGACTTTTTCCTATGCAAGTGAAAACTAAATACAGTGTTAATTATTTCCTAAAATTAACTTTTTCTCTTTCTGGATGCCCATTAAACTGAGAGTTTTAGATATTTTGGGTATAAGAGTTGTAGTCACATGAAATATAGAACATTTGATTGTCTTTTTTAATCAGTAGAAAATGTTAAAATGGCCTTTTGTTAAAGCTTTTACAAACTTTGGATATTAGTAAGGAATTAAATGGAAAATGTATACTTTCTTTTTACTTAATGTATCTTTTATGCTTATAGCTTTAGGATCATTTTCTACTGTATTTGGAGAAGAATGGAAGGAGAAAACTGATAGAGATTTTGTTAAGGTAATTAATAAAAGTTAAAATATTTTTCACTGTTATTAGTAACTAAATCTCAAATATCAGATAGTGTCATAAATTATGTGTCAGAATATTGTTAGATTTTATCATTAGGAAAAATAGATTCAGATTCCTTTTAATTATGACATGTTGGAGGAAAGATTTTTTTGAAATAAAGAAATAGAATAAGTAGAAATACAGGTCCCCAAATTTTATTGCACATGTTGATTTCTGAGAAAGATCAGTCTGTAAAAAGAAAAATGAAGTTTATTATTTAGAATTTAAAAGAGTGGTTATAAAACTGCAGTTTATTATTCATTTTAATTTAACAAACATTTTATTAACAAATATTTTATTGAGAGCTTTATGTTAGGTGTTAGAGATACAAAGGCAAAATTAAATTGCCAATGATCTCAAGGAGTTTCTATTCTATTAGGATAAGCTTTAAGTTCTTAATGGACAAATTTAAAATATTGAAAGAAATAGTGTTGTCTTGTCTTTCCAAATGAGACTTCACAAATTTTTTTTAGTCTTTTAAGTTGTACCAAGAATGCAGAGTTTCTTTGCCTTTAGAGACCCTGACCTATTTTATTATTAATAGTATGTACATATGAGAAAGCTGTGAACTACTCTCATTATCACAGTTGATAAAAGTGTGCATCTAACTGTTTTGAATCTCTATAGATTCTCTAAAACTTTATTAAATAATCATTTGGGGAATTTTCTCATCTGAAGTTTATAAAGCATTGGTATTTCTTTCCAAAAGTACATATCTAGATAATCTGGGGATAGAGAAAGAATTTTTTTCCTTATTGTAATAATTACTAATAAGATGAGTATTAAATATATGTATAATAAACTTTTATAATGTAATTGATGTAATCATTTTGTGGTAAAAATAACCCCATTTACATTTATTTAAATTTAGATTATTGATATCCTGCTGGTTTTGCATCAACTGAAATAAGCTCATCATAGTGGTTGACCAAAGAATTCCATACACATGCACACATACACACACACACGTACATGCATACATACATTCATATGTTAATGTGTATAACATTTGAAAGTTGATGAAATAATAATTATTTTATTGGTCTAATTATAATATTGGAAGATAAATGATATTAACAACTTCTTGACTGTTTACTAAGTATTGCTAGAATGGCTATAATAAGATTTAAAAATAAAATGGATATTTCCCAGCCATTATTTTAAGTATCATGCATTCCGAGTTATAAGAATATACTGTTTAAAGCATAATATATATTAATGTGATTAATAAAATATCTATAGATACACAGAGGTCAGAGTTTTAGCAAATACTTTAAGGTGTGGTTACTCCCCCCCCACCAACCCTACCCCCCACCC
>NC_058134.1:211606566-211637498 GCF_016433145.1 Gracilinanus agilis | reverse complement strand
CCCCCACCCCCGCCTTATGTTATGTCTTAAAATTGATACTAAGTTTCAGTCAGTTCCAAGGTGAAAGAATGGAAAAGGCCAGGCAATTGGAGTTAAGTGACTTGTCCAGGGTCACACAGCTATAAGGTCAGGACCTCTCATCTTTAGCCCTGGCTGTCACTCCACTGAGCCACCTAGTTACCCCAAGTTTTATTCTTAATCACTTTATTTTTTTTTAATGTCAGCTATTGTTTCTATATATAAAAAGGAAAAAAAAATAGAGGACCTAGCAGCATCTATGCAATTTTCACTTCTTTTAAAGTACACAATTAAGGTTTTATGATCAGGAAAAATAAGAATTTGTTTAAATTCTGTCATCCAATCTTTTCTTTTTTGTCATGTATTTATAGTTGAAATATTCCATAAAGGTTTATTGTTAGAGGACTTTAAATCTTTGTTTACTTCCACATGTACACAAAATATATATTAATAATTTAGATACAAATGAATCTCTGTTCATGAATAGTCTGTTTTCCTATTCAAGAGATATAGGAAGTGGTAATACATGTATAGGTAAAACTTTATCTTGCAAAAGGAAAGTTAAATTATGGAGGAAAGGGAAAAATCTGAATGGGAACAACTACTATAATTATAAAAGTGATTGGAATATGAAAAAAAGTCAGAATTTGGGAGAGATAAAGGTGGGAAAAATGAAAAGACTTTTCATTGACAGGTTTCAGTAGCACACTTTAGTTATTGTCCATAATTTTTGCTTTGAAAAATGGCCCCAATGTTTTATAATAACGATTTTCCCAAATTATTTTACATTTGGAGAAATTTTTAGTGAGAATATTTGTAGGAAAATTGAGTTGAAAGAGATGGATTTTGGTATATAAATTTTTTTCATTTTTCTTAGAAGAGTTTTAATTTTGTAAAAGTTTATGCTGTTATATAATTGTTACAGTAAATAGAAAAAAAACTTGAAAGGAAAATTTTTGACAAATTATGATTTGTAGAAGATATGTATAGTTACAACTGATTTGTAGAAAATTAGTTACAAAGATAGGAATATTTTATCTTATATATTCTTTTCATTTATAGAAAAAAACACAGTAGAAATATTTTTCTGCTCCTTCCATAAAGGAAGCCCTGTAAAATTAGTGCTTTTCTCATATAGGAGACACACTTATACATACTTCCAGCTATTTATGTTATAGAACTTGGTGTTCTCACAACTTTGCTATAAATTTGTCTGTGTATAACGTACAAAGCAAAAATTTTGATGTAGTTGCTGCCCTTTCGGTATCCACTAATATTCGGCATTAGGGTTCCTATTTTTGTGAATAATAGTCAACAACTCTAAGCCAATTATATGACCTAGAAAATGTCTTAGAACCCTTACTGATTGCTCACACTAGTCTTTTAGCTGTTTTTTTCCCACTTCCAGTTTCATCTCCCCTTGAATACATCCTTTGTTACCAACAAAAGATTAATTTCCTACTATTTAACTTGGCCTCTACAATCTCACTACTAATTACTTGTCTTCCACTATTCCCTTATGCATAACCTGTTGGGCCTGCAAAATGGAATGCTGACTTCCATGAACATGACCTACACTTCTCTTCCTACATCCTCAATCCTCCTGCAAATTTCCATTATTAAAAATCATCTTTTCTTTTGTAGCCTAGTTCAAAAATTAGCTCCGTTACCTTTTCTCCTCCACCAGAAGTGGTCTTTCCTATCTCCAATAGCACTTTTTATCTTTTCTAGCAGTGTGGTGCTGTGGAAAGAGCCTGAACTTGGGGTCAGGAGCAAACCTGGGTAAGAATACCCTTTCTGACACTTTCCAGCCATGGTACCATGGACTTATCACTTAAATTCTGAGTTTCAGTTTCCTTATCTGCTAAATGGGGATAATAATGCCTGTATTGCCTACTTGACATGAGTGTTGTAAGGATCCAATGAGAATGTAAAGTGCTTTGTAAGAATTTAAGCAGTTTGCTGATTTGTTTAGGGAAAAATCAATTTTAAGTTTATATATTAATATCACCTGTTGGCAAATACTGCCTTATATTATGGAAATTTGTATACGTGTCTTAATTCTCCCTATGGACAGAATATTATTTTATTTATTTTTTGTTCTGTTCTCTCCCTGCCCCTGCTGCCTCCTCTTCCCTATATTGTAACCTTGCACAAAGCAAGAACTTTATACTTATTGAATGAATAGAGATAAGGAAATTGGTGGTCCAATTCCTTAAGAACCTCAAGCACAATTTTAAAATGTTCCTTTTATTCTTCACATAGGTGAGGTGGTAATTAAAATGTTGCTTGCCACATCTCTTAAGGAACATAACTATTTTCCTGTGAGGTCCCGTCTTGATCAATGTTGAATTGGATTTTATGCTTTAATAGTGAATTTTGATCAATTTGATCAATAAGGATTAAACTTTACCTTGCCAGCTGCTGTGGTCTGGCAATGCTCTCAAAAATATTAAGGACAATAGTTTTAGACAAATAAATACCTTGTCATTTTAAGTGACAGCAATTACATGACTTCAAAAGGAGGGAAAAGTCTTACACAGCTTTAAGGAAATTAACCTTCCCTCTAAATAGCCATGTGAATTGAAACCAATCACTGAATCTAACTGGACCTTAGTTTTTTCTCATTTGCAGAACGTGGGGCTTTAAGTAAATGATGAGCTTCAAGGGCTCTGCAAGTTATGAAATTCTGTGATTAAAATCCTTTGATTTCTTAGTTACCTTCATGAAAAGATAGAACACTTTGACTAGTGAGATATATAAAAGGTCATCCTTTCTTTTCTCCCTGGTAACAAAGAAACTAGGAAAAGGATGAGAAATTTTCAAGGTTAAAAAGCAGAGAAAAGGCATAAAAGTAGCAAAAAAGTAAAAACAGCAAAGATTAGATCTAGTGAAAGAGAAAACTAGCTTGCAATGAAGCAACATGAAATCCCATAATTGTGTACCATAGAGGGACAGTGACCTACAGCTCAGAACTATACTATTAAAGGACGTATGAGATTTTCTGTATGTTTGTAGTGGATATTGGAAATATTTTATGAAGCTTTATTATTAGAGTACTTTTTCTAAGTCTTTTGTTCACTTAAATTTGTATATTAAAGATACATAAATAATATAGATGTGAATGAATCTGTTAGTCAGCAGTCTTTTCCTATTTAGTTAATCTTTCTTAACAATTGAACACAAAATTTCAGTTAAAGAAGGAGATATGTATGAAGTGATAAGAAAATTTTAAATAAAAGTTTATTGTATGAAGTGTTAAACCATAGAATAAGAGGAAAATATCCGAGTTAGGGCAATTACTATCAAATAAAAAAAGATAAGAATTATGAAAGAAAAAATGAAATGTAAGAATTAAGACAGGGGGTGGAGAATAGAAGATGATTTGACTAGCACATTTTCATTATTGTCAAATAATTTTTGCAATAACAGATAGGCCCAAAGTTTTAGAAAAGCTATTTTCTGGTGGTTTTTACATTTGGAAGAATTGTCAGTGTGAATGTTTGTAGGAAAATTTAATTGAAAACGATAAGTTTCAAGATGTAGGTGTGCCAGCTAATTTAGCTTTCAGTAACGGATTTAGATCTAGGAATTCATAGATGTGGTAGTTTTCTCTACTGATGGATATTGGTAGCTTGTCATTTATTTGTGTGATTCATTTAGAAGTAAAGTGATTTGCCCATGGTTTCACAGCTAAATGTGAATCAGAAACAGGATTTGAATCCACATCTTCCTGATTACAGGACTTGCCTCCTATCTGCTCCATCATACTATGTAAATTATATGACCTAAATAATAAATAAATACCACCTAAGTAATGCATCATTTTGTTACAGGTCATCTATATCTATGACTATTTGCATAGGACAACATAAAACTGGAATTTTATATGTAGACAGTTGTCACTTTGCATAAATTTGCATTATACAAATTTGATTTTATGTAAAAAATTCTGAAAGCAATCTGCATTCTTAAAAAAAACCACCTGCATTAATTTTGCTGTATACTGTTGTGCTTGCTTGAGCTCTCTCACTCTTTCTCTCTCTCTCTCTTTTTGTATGTGCTAGCTACCTCCATGGGCATGCACTCCACTTTTTTCCCTCCTTTTCCTACATCTTGGGGCAAATTTACATTACATAAAAATCACTTTATGTAGAGATCTACAGAACAGTACACTTATGTAAAGCTAGAACTGTCTGTTTATCAGAGTTATAAGGGATTCTAGAGGTCACTTAAGGAATACACTTCATACTATTTCTGATAGATTGTCACAAGGCTAATTATTGGGAAGAAATTTTGATAGGAAATTGAAATTAGCCTCTTGTCACTTGCATTGTTGCTCGTAGGAGCAAGCAAAATAAGCCTAATCCCTCTTTCATATCATAGGCTATCAAATACTCCACAGCTGTCTTCATAAAACCTTCAAAGGTCCATTAAGGCTAAATATCTCCCAATATTTTTCAAATAATCTTTCTATGTAATACTTTGCATCTCCTTCATTATTCTCATCATTGTTCTTTAGAGGCATTCCAACTCCAACACAATTCCTAAACTGTGGTAGCTAGAACAATAGAATATATATGATACATTTCAGAAAATTTTCTAGTAAAATACTTTGAACGGGTTAATATGTAAGCTATCATATTTAGGACACCTGACTAAGAGTGAATCATTCTCCAAAGCTTCCAGATGCTATTTGAAAAACTAAACTATTTCCTTAATGTTTGAACTTCTTTTAGGATACAGAGAAAGATATAGCACAGTTAGCAGTGTACTGATGATTTAAAACTATTTAAGTTTTATTTGTGTTTTATTGTTCTTGAGAAGGAAGTCAACATTATGTTCAGTTATTATTTTAGAAATATACAAGGTAGATAGCTCATAATTTGAAAATCATGCTACTTATGAACAAAGCAAAGTATTAAATATTTCTTGTTATGAAGTTCTGCTAGTATTCTTGATCAATAACAAGATAAGCCTAATTTCATAGTACTATTAAGGTTAATATGCATCAGTAAAATGATCTCCTTTTAGTCTCCTAAACAATGTGGGGTCTGGATACCTCAATATAAACAATTAACTGAGTCTTTACAAAGAATTATTAAAATTTCACCTACCTTTGAGACAATTTTCCCTAAAAAGGAAGGCATTCATTTTATCTCTTAAACTCTTAAAATTTTTGCATTATTGTTTATTTTCCCATATTTTTCATAGTTATCTCTGTATAAGTAAATCCCACATCTTTTCTTTAGCTTTGTCCTCCCTAGATCCAAAGTCAAACCTATCACCACCTGGATACCTCACCTAAAACTAAACATGTCTAAATTCCAGTTTAGTATTTTGTAACCCAAATAAATCTTTCTTTATGAATTCACTATTTCTCTTTGGATCACTAATCCATTCAGACCTAACGTATTTGAAACTTTGGTATTATCTGACTTCATTCTTTCTATATATCTAATGTTTCTCTATCATGTTGCTTCTACCAATATGATATTTACTAATCACCTCACTCTTTATCCTTTCTCTTTCCACTCCCACTGACCTTATACTAGGCCTCATTACTCTGAACAGTTTCAAAGAGACTCCATTCTTTTCCTCCAAAATCAGCCTTTCACAACATTTAATTGATTAATTTTCCTTTTACATGGATATGGTCATGTCAGTGCTCAAAATCTTTAAATAATTCTCCATTGCTTAATGAATAAAATAGGAACTTCTTAGCTAGACAGTGGAAGTCTTCTACTATCTGGGACTACCCTGCCATTCTAATTTTATTTCATTTTACTTGCCATAAATCATATGGACTATTGGGTATATCCCTAGAAACTCTTTCCTTTCCATTGTCCGTACCTTTACTTACTTTGTTCTTTCCCTTCCTTTACACCAATCTTTACTGAATTTAAATGCCATCTTTTGTAGAAATCCTCCATCCTCCTCTCTCCTTCCTTATCTTGAAGTTCCCAATACCAATGAAATCACAAACCTAGTCTCTATTCTTATTTTATTTTATTTTATTTTATTTTATTTTATTTTATTTTATTTTATGTGTTCATAACCATCTCTTATAATAGCAAGTTTTTTTAATTGAAAAAAGAATATTTAAATAATTTTCCGTTGGTAAATTATCCATAGTAATGTATGTGGTAAGGAGATTGGCTTACAGCCTTATTGATAGAATTATGTAGTTAAGTGGTTCAGTGCCAGGTTTGGAATCAGGAATATTCATCTTTCTAAGTTCAAATCTAACACAGGTACTTACCAGCTATGTGACCCTGGGCAAGTCACTTAACTTTTGTTTGCCTCAGTTTTCTCATCTTTAAAATGACCTGTAGAAGGAAATGGCAAATCACTCCAGTATCTCTGCCAGGAAAACTCCAAATGGGTTCACAAAGAGTTGGACATAACTGAAATGACTTAATAACAACAATAAAATACATTGAGTGAAATTTTTTTGACAGATTTTTCACTACCAGTTTATTCTTATATTATGGTTTAAGCCACATAAGCTCAAACATTTAATTATCTCTTCCATTTAGTTTGAATAAAATGCTGAGTGTGGGGATCTATTTCTAAGACTAAATTTAAAAGGCATTACCCAGATTGCACCTCTCTGACATCTCTTCATCCTTGGGAGAGTTAAGCATATTCCCTTACCTAATCTACAAACCTGAGAAGCTGCAGAATTTCTTAGGTGAAAAAGAGGTTAAAGACAGTGGCTCTCAGAACTATTGCAGGTAGGAAATCCATGCCCTGAGATGCATCCTTTTGTCTTTTTTATTATTTCTACCTTTAGTTACAAAGTTTCTAATAAAACATTTTGTTACCAGAAGCAACCATTTTCTTTAAGAGAGGTATTATTTAGCTATTCAGCAAATAATAAGTTACTACTTTATTTCAGATTTCAACATTTTAAAAGAAAAATGACCTGTGATTTAATTTGTGCATAGAACTCTGTGAGAGGAAACTCCCTCTACCAATGCAAATGCCAGTCCTTGAAGCTTACAGAATTTTCTAGGGCATTAACAGATTAAGTGACTTGTCTAGAGAAACATAATCAGTGTGTCAGGGAGGAAGGATCTAAAACTTTTAGTCTTCCAGAGTCTGAGTGTAGAACTGTCCACTGGACCACTCTCTTCAGCAAATACTCTTGCACACATAATACATGTTTTATGTTAGTTAAGGCTTTTGGACATCATTTCTTTCCTTAAAAAGCCATATATTTTACTTTAAAACACACTTTGTACTTAAATTAATTTTTATCATCTTCAGAATTTGTGAGCCAATTGCTGTAGTACAATCTTTTTTAATATCCATTTACTTACTTTCAGTCATCTCTTAATCATCCGATCAAATATATTATTGAAAGATAATGTACTGATGATGCCCTGTGGTAGTGTGTTCATGTAAATGTGGTTTTCCTCATGATAAATAAGTTTTTTTCCATTATCTTCCATCTTAGAATCAATACTAAGTATCGATTCTAAGGCAGAGAGCAATAAATGCTAGGCAACTGGGGTTAAGTTACTTGCTCAGGAATGCATGGCTAGGAAGTATCTGAGGCCAGATAGGTACCCAGGACTTCCTTTCTGTGGACCTGGTTCTTGATCTTTTGAGCCTCCTAGCTGCCCCTGGTAAATTAGTTTTTAACAAAGTAGTTTGATATTGGGATATAGAGTTTGCCATCAGATTTTACAGATTTTATGATTAGTTCATTCTTAACAATTAAACTGGTTTCATTGATGAGAAAAAAATGAAAACTGCACAGAATATAGTAATGGTTTAATATCAAATTGAGAGTTGGTCTGACCCTAAATATGTTAGTGTAAATTACTAATTTCCTTATTTATATTTACATTTGTATTGTGTTTTATATTGGGCAGAAGACTTTTTTTTCCTCACAATTATAGATGATGATGAAACAGCAGCTCTATGTGACTTCTTGCTCTATCTAGTGCACTTTTCAACTCTTATACTACATGTATAAGGTTAAGAGTTTCTCATTTAGGGGGCAGCTGGGTAGCTCAGTGGATTGAGAGTCAGGCCTAGAGACAGGAGGTCCTAGGTTCAAACCTGGCCTCAGCCACTTCCCAGCTGTGTGACCCTGGGCAAGTCACTTGACCCCCATTGCCCACCCTTACCAATCTTCCACCAAGGAGCCAATACACAGAAGTTAAGGGTTAAAAAAAAAAAAGAGTTTCTCATTTGGAAAGTATTATGGTATTTTTAAGATGAACACTTTAAAATTGTTTCTATCATACTATTTCCAGAAATAAGCATTAGTAAGTAGTAGTATTTTGCCATGGTTCTTTTAAAATTAATTTTCAAAAATAAAGATAGGGTCCTCCCCCTTGCCTCAGTTGTCATAATGGTTCTGTAGCAATGGTCCTGGGTCGTGACTGGCTGTGAGGAATTATGGGCCACTGGAGGCTTCTAGACCAGAGGGATGAAGTGAGCTACTGAAAGTGCTTCCAATCAACAGGATGCCCACACCATTTATTCTTCTGATGGAAGGTACAGACAATTTCCACAGAATCCTTTGTCTTCTAAGCTGTACCATTGATCCAAGTCTTTTCACATCAGCCTGACCTTCTGAAGACAGTTTGTACTAATGTACCTAGCTCATCGTTGAGATGAAAAACAAAGCATCAATTTCCAGGGATGATCAAACATTTTGAAGTTATTTGATGTTGTCCAACCCACACCAAATCACAGGTTACTAAGACGGTTAATGGGACAACTTTGAGTACCCTGCTGATAGGTCAATTCTTGAAGATTATGAAGGCCTATATGGAGGAACATTCACATCTTATGTAGGATAGTAATCTAGAGAAGTCCCAGATATGTGGTAAGAGTGTCATTAAAAAAAAACAAAACAGCTCTCTTATGCTGGGTTCAGAAGGGAAAAGATACTCCTCTGTCACCATTACCTTGCTCAGTGTTGAAGTAGAACTGAAAGGTGATAAAGAAAATTCAGTCTGAGTCAGTTTTAGACTCTGGCTGCCTTTATGCTAAGACAGAGAAGATTCATCTTATACAAACTTCACATTGGAGGCAAAACTTAGTCAGTATTTTGAGGCCTAGAACATGTTCATATTCTATGCTAAATGTAGTTCAGAGGACAATAATAGTCTTTGGAGCTCCATTCAGACCATTGACAATGCTCTGATCTCATATTGTTCTGGGTAGTTGCCAACTCTTCAAAAAGACACAGGTCATTGGTGAGACTTACAGATTCTTCACTGGCTGCCCAGAGACCAAAACTTGCAATTACTGTGCAAGATGGAGCTAAACAGGTAATGGAGGAGACGGAATATGCCTCCATAATGTTATCTTTGGCAGTGGACTGTCAAGAATGACTGATGTCTGGGAGCGGTGAGATCAATGTGGTGTTCTCTGACTACCTGGGGTACTAAGAGAAGATCATTCAAGCAAGCAGCAGTGGCTTATTGGTGTTTATACTAAAGCCCTGGAGGTTATTCTCCATCTGTATAGTAACACTGCCTTTGATGCCTCCAACATTCTTAATTATGCTTCAGAAGACCACACATGCTCTGTATAGCATATGGATATGGATATTGACCATGAGCATATCATTGAAAAAACTGAAACCTTTGTATGGGAGCCAACCACAGTTCATAACAATATCCTGTGAGACAATTTTAGGGTTGCTTCTTCTTTGAGTCTGTTGACAAGGCCAGTAAGAAGCCATTCCTCTATAGTTAGAATCTAGGATCTTTACACTAAGGTCTCTTCCATCGCATCTGTCTTTAGGGCTGGTAAAATTAGTTGGTATTGAGAAGAATGAATCAACAAATGGACCTAATTCTATTCCACTGGAAGACTATTTAAATAAAACTCAAATCCTTTGGGGATATTTTTTCCTGTACTAGATTCCTTAATGCCACTTTATTTTTTATAACCTCAAAATTTTCTTAAGAAGAGAAAATTCACAAAAGTCCTAAATGCTACGTTTATATACATATTATTAATGGGATACCTCTCACATATCAGGAGAAATTCTAATTAATTTTTAGTAATTTATAATTTCAATGTCATTATTTTTAATACTCTGAACTGCTAGGCTGTTGTTTCTTTCATCAGTCCTTTAGATCACATCTAAAGTAATTTATTTTGTATTTCCTATTAAGCATTTTTTAGCATCTACTATACATGGCATTGTGGTAGGTGAAATAATTTTTGTCTTTAAGAAGCTTATATTCTACATAGAAAAGCAACATATACAAATAAGTATAAAATATTTATAGGTTAAATTTATTCAGATGGTTGTTGAAACAAGGAGGTAATGGAATTTGGAATGATTAGGAAAGGTTTAGTATTGGAAGTGGTCATAGCCCTTAAACTATTCTCTGAAAGGTTTCTAAGCTGCATAAAGGAGGAAGTAAATTCAAAGCATTGAGGACAGCAGATACAATGAATGTAGACAGGAAAAAGAATGTCATTTAAGAGCAGCAGGTAGTAGACCAATTTGCTTAGACAATATATTTGACAAAAGAGGTCATGCAAACTGAGGATGGTTGAGTATATAAAGAGGTATAGGGTTTAATAAGCCTGAAAAAGTACAATGGAGCTAGATCACAAGGGACTTTAAAAGACCCTGGTGCTTTTATATTCAGTGGAGGCACATGGTGACGTCAGTGCTACAGAAATGTCACTTTGGTACATATGTGGAGGATAGCTTGATATAGAAGGAGAGAAAAAGAAGGGAAGCCAATTAGAAATAATTTTATGTTATGTTTCAATTGGGCAATTATTTAATTACTTCTCCCCTTCACTCTGCAGTCCAGCCGAACTTACTTATTCTCTTGTCTGCCATGTATATCATTTCTGGAATGCACTCCCTCCCCTCACTCTGCCCTAGAACATCACTGTTATCATTCAAGATGCACCACCTTCTCCAGGAAGCCTTTCCTAGTCTCCTCAATTGTTAGGCTAGTGGGCTGCTAGGTAGTACAGTTGATAAAGAGCTGAGCTTGGAGTTAGAAAGATATGAGTTTAAGTCTGGCTTCTGTCACTTAGTATTTTTGTGACTTTGGACAATTCACAACATATATTTGCCTGCATTTCCTCACCTACAAAATGGAAATAATATTAATACCCACCCTCCAGAGTTGCATAAGTCTTGAGACAATATTTTAAGTGCTTAGCACAGTGCCTGGTATATAGTAGACACTACATAAATGCTAGCTATTATTATTACATTAGTGCCCTTCTCAAACTACCTTATATTTAATTGATTGTATTTATCCTTTTTTGTAATATTTTCTGTATACATTTATATAAGTCCTTGTCTTCTCCAATAGAATTTAATCTCCTTGGGAGCAGGAATTTCAAAATTTGTTGTTTGTCTAATCCCAGCACTTATTGCAGTGTCTAGCACATAGTAGGGGGTTAATAAGTGCTTATTGATTGGATAGTAAGAAAATGGAGATAGTGAATGTACACTCATAGTTCAGTCAATTTCATCGGGAAAAAAAAGTAAAGAAAGAGAGTTGCTTCAAGGGATAAAAGTCAAGGGAAAGTTTTACTTAATTTGGAGAGAGATAGAAAAGGAAGAAATGCAGTGATAATTTTAGTATTGTTAGCAGGGTCCAACAGAAGGTATGCTTGTTTTTTTAAGATAGAAGGAGACTTCAACTTGCACATAGGGAGAGGGGAGATAGTCAATGGGAAGAGAAAGATTATATATGTAAGGCAGGGGCATATATAACTGACAATACTACTCGAAGGAGAATATATAAAAGAAATATATGGGATTAAAAGTAAAGAATGCTTGGTATACTGTAAGAATTGGGGAACATCTCTTTCCTTGAGAGAAAATGGAAGGAGAAAAGTCAGAAGATACAGAAAAGTTTAAAAATGGGGATGTAACAAATAAATATTGGTCTAGAACAGGGGTCGGCAACCTTTTTGGCTGTGAGAGCCATAAATGCCACATTTTTTAAAATGTAATTTCGTGAGAGCCATACAATGCTCACAGTGCCGCTCCTTTAACAGTGCCTGAAAAAAAGTTGACTTTATGGCTCCTGCAGAAAGAGCCATATCTGGCTCTCAAAAGAGCCAGATATGACTCGAGAGCCATACGTTGCCAACCCCTGCCCTAGAGGCTTAGCACTAGAGTTAATAAACATTTATTAGTGAAGAGAGAGAGAAGAGAGACTGAGCGATTTCAGCCTTACTTTAACTGATCCTCTATTTGACTGGTTAAGGCCATAAACCAAGAGCCCGGGAGAAAATGCCATCCTTGTGGTAGGTAAGGAAATCAAGAGTAAGATTGACCTTCCTGCCTGGGTTTAAAAAAACCTGTCCTTGGTCAGTGGTTTTTAGATGTCATGCTGTCTGCTTTAATGTGGCAACAGTTAGGCTGGCTCCAGGGGATGCCAGGAAATGCTAATGTTAGGCCATTAGGTATGACTTTACTCTGGGACACCTATGTCTCATCGTTGGGATGCCGACAGATGGAGGTATTTTACTTTATACAGAGATACTGAGTTTATGCACAAATGGCCTCCATCTTATTAAAATATGAAGTGGAGTCATCAAAATGGGGGTAAAGAAGGTAGACTGGCTCCTGGAAGTATATAGAAAAATAATGGGACAATGTCTTTGGAAAAATAAAGTAAGGAATCAACAAGTAAAGAATAAAAAATTTGTTAAAGAGCAGGGAGGGCTTATTTCAATATAAATGCCATGAATTTATAGTATTCCAGTAAAGTTTTAGAACTTTTTCTAGTAACTCTTGGAAGGCCAGATAGAAAAGTAGAGATAGCAGATGATAGAGGTGACTGGTGACTTAGATTTAAGTCCAAAAGGCCAAACAAAATGTAAGACAATTGTCTTGGAGTTAAAATGAGGACAAAGTGGTTTTAGTAGGTTTCAGGGAAGTAGATAGGACATAATGGACTTGTGATAAAGGTCCTCTGAGTTCATTATTTTGGAGAGATGAGTTTAATATTATGTAATCAGAAATTAGATTTCATAATATGCATGGGAAAAAACTTAAGTGAAAGAAGAATAACTTGTGTAGGCTTGGATAATAATCATATACATATAGAGCTGGTTTTACAAGTACATATATGCCTTGGCAGATTCTGCAGATGAACAGTAATCTATGCCCAGAATTGAATAGGATGCAAAAGCAAATAGGACCAGGCATTTGGGAAATTTCTTAGTGCACGTAAATATTCTAAGCTTCTCACTGAAACAAAGCCTATCTTTTAAACAACAACAACACAAATGGCAATAAAGAAATGAATGGTAGGTATGATTAGGCAGCGTGATATTGCCAAAAAAAATTTACTCACACAATATGAATGATCAGAAAAGGAATTCAGGAAGAGATTATGTATTAAAAGCAAGGCATAAATAACACAACAACCATACTCATTGGTACCCCCACGAAATCTAGATAGAAATCTAGAATGAGAAGCCCAACATATGGTTTCCATGGTAAAGTAATTATGGAATTGTTTAAATAGTGTCACCTAGACTGAGAATGTTCCATTGAAGGTATTAGTGAGTTGCAGTATATACATATCAATGAAATCACAGATCCATGGATATGTTCATGGAAGCCACACAACATATGTCTTTGCTTTTTAGTGTTTGAAATATGAGAGTAACAAAAGTCATTATGAGTGGAGGTGTTTGGACAACTCTAAAGGGTCAGAAATTTGAATATTTAAATCACTGAAGAAAATGAGAAGTAACATTTAAAGTGAAAACCATGAACCAAAGAATGAAGTTTAATGGAGGAAACTAGGTTTGTATTGTGTAGTATCAGCAAGGATGAGAGAGAAGGGTGTTGGGATAAATCAGTTGAAAGTCTATATTTTTTTAATCAGTGAAAATAGCAAAAGTGGAAATGAAGAATACTTAATTCTCCCTCTCTTACTCAGAGGCAATTGAAAAAGATAAAGCTTCCACTGGAAACAACAATTTGACCAAAGGGAATGTGCTTATTTTTTTACCTGGTAGTGAACAAACATGATTCCAGAACCATTTTCAGTTGATTTAATAGAATATAGGCTGTTTTTTTTTTTTCTTGAGCATTCATTCAAGCAAACATTTATTAAGCTTTAACAATATACAAAGCTAGACTTCGATAGAAAAAAAATTTAAATATAATTGCATCTCTGCTTTTAAAGTATTCACTTTAGTAAAGGAGACGAGGCATATATACCAATAGTGAGAATTAAAAAAAGATAATAAATGCATAAGAAAGCTAACATTTATATAGTGCTTTATGTTTTACAAAACGCTAACTTCAGCAAGCATTTATAAGTACCTACTGTGTGCTAGGATCTGCGAATTCAAAGACAAAACCAAAAAAAAAAAAGGCTTTGATCTTAAGAAACTTATCCTACTAGAAATATACAATGTATAAATCAGAAAGAGTATAAAAGCTAATTCAGGAAGTGAGAGAACACAACCAAGGAGATAAAAAAAATGTCTATATTATACATAAATAGATATAGAAAGAGGCACTTGAGTTGAATTTATGGAAACTTAAAGTGAGAATGATGATAATGGAGTAAATGCCAAGCATGTAATGTATCTTGTAAAGTTACAGAAGTAAGAAGTAAGAATGCTAAGTCTGATGAATTTAGGTCAACTTGGATAGAATATAGAGAAGAATCATACAATATTTTGAAGTTTACATTCCTAATGCAGATTTATTTTTTGAAATGAACAATTTTCACAAATTCATTGTAATAATTTTTAACATGTTTTCCACAATTATAAGATCCAAATTGTCTCCCTTTCTCTTTTCTCTCCCCCAATCTCTGAGATGGTAAGCAATTTATACATATATATAAAACAATGTATAAGACTATACATATATGATCATGTAAAGCATACTTCCATATTGGTCATATTATGAGAGAACACTCACATAAAACCCATACTCCAAAACAAAAACACACAAAAATAAAACAAAGTGGAAAATAGTATGATTCAATCTGTATTCAGACTCCATCAGTTCTTTCTCTAGAGGTGGATAATATTTTTTGTCATAGGTCCTTCAGAATTTTCTTGGATCACTGTATTGCTGAGAACAGCAAGTCTTTCATAGTTCATCATAGTACAATATTGCTATCACTTTTTAGGTTCTCCTTACTTCACTGCATTAGTTCATATATGCCTTTCCAGGTTTTTCTGAAATCATCCTGTTCTTATAGCTCAATAGTATTCCATCACAATCATATATTACAATTTGTTCAGCTATTATGCAATTGATGGATATTCTCTCAATTTTCAATCCTTTGCCAATGAACTGCTGTAAATATTTTTGTACAAACCCTCCTCCCTCCCCCCAGTCTTCTTGGGTTCTAGTAGTAGTATACTGGATCAGAGAGTATGCACAGTTTTATAACTTTTTGGTATAGTTCCAAATTGCCCTCCATAGTTATTGGATCAGTTCCTAGTTCCACCAACAATGAATTACTGTGCCAATTTTACCACATCCCCTCCAAATTTTATCACTTTCCTATCATCTTAGCCAATCTGATAGGTGGTACCTCAGGATTGTTTTAGTTTTCATTTCTCTAATTAATAATTTTGAACATTTTTCATATGATTATAGATAGCTTTGATTTCTTCATCTGAAAACTGTCTGTCTACATCCTTTGACCAATTTGACAAATGGAAAATAACTCATTCTTATAAATTTGACTCAGGTGTCTTTATATTTGAGAAATGAGGCCTTTACCAGATAAATTTATTGTAAAATTTTTTTCCCCCAATTTCCCTTCTAATTTTGTTTGCGTTGGTTTTGCTTGTATACAACCTTTTCAATTTAGTCAGTATTAGTTTATATTTTATAATTTCTTTATTTCTTGTTTGGCCTTAAATTCTACTCTCATCCTTGGGCTTTACAGGTAAATATTCCATGCTCCCCTAATTTTGTGATTATGATAATACCCTTTATGTCTAAATGATATACTCATTTTGACCTTTTCTTGGCATTGGGATATTGGTCTATTTCTGGTTTCTGCCTTATTATTATCCAGTTTTCCCAGAATGTTTTGTTCAACAGTGAATTCTTGTACCAAAAGCTAGGATCATTGAATTTGTCAAACACTAGATTGCTATGGTCATTTACAACTGTGTGTTATATACCTAATCTTTTCCATTGATTTGCTATTCTATTTCTTAGCCAATACCAGATTGTTTTGATGATTATTGCTTTTTAGGACAGCTTGAGATCTCATATGGCTAGACCACCGTCACATTTTTTTTTATTCATTCCCTTGTTATTCTTGACCTTTTGTTCTTTCAGATGAATTTTATTTTTTTTTCTAGCTCTACAAAATAATTTTTTGTTTGTTTGATTGGTATGACTGAATAAATGAATTAATTTAGGTAGAATTATATTTTTTATTATATTAGCTCAGCCTACCCATGGACTCTTAATATTTTCCATGTTGTTTGGATCTGACATTATTTATGTGAAAAGTGTTTTGTAATTGTATTCATATAATTCCTGTATTTGCCTTTGAAAGCAAACTCCCAGTTATTTTTTCCCCCTATAGTTATTTTGAATGGAATTTTTCTTTCTATCTCTTGCCAATGGACTTTCTTCTACTATGTAAAAATTCTATTGATTTGTGTGGGTTTATTTTGTATCCTTGCAATTTTACTAATGTTATTATTTCAAATTGTTTTTTAGTTGATTCTCTAGAGTTCCCTATGTACTATCATATCATCAGCAAAGAGTTATAGTTTAGTTTCCCCATTGCTTATTTTAATTCCTTTTATTTCTTTCCCTTTTTGCTATAAAGGTAGCATTTCTAGTACAATATTGAATAATAGTGACAATAATGGACATCTGTATTTCACTACAGATTTTATAATCTAGTTTGTCCCCTTTACAAATAATACTTGCTGATGGTTTAGGTAAATGTTATTTATCATTTTAAGGAAATCTCCATTTATTCCTATGCTCTCTAGTTATTTTAATAGGAATGTGTTTTGCATTTTTTGAAGGCTTTTTCTGCATCTGTTGAGATAATCATATAATTTCTGTTGTTATGTTTTCATATGGTCAATAATGCTGATAGTTTTCCTAATATTAAACTAGCTTTGCATTCTTGGTGTAAATCCTACCTGGTCTTATTGAATGATCTTATTAATATATTACTGAAGACTTTTTGCTAGTATTTTATTTATAATTTTTGCATCTTTATTCCTTAAGGTAGTTGCTCTATTATTTTCTTTTTGCCTTTTCTGCCTTAAGTCTTAATATCATATTTATAAAAGAAATATGATAAGACTCCTTTTTTGATTATTTTTCCAAATAGTTTATTGGGATTTATTTTACTTTAAATATTTGTGAATCCATCTGGCCCTAGGGAATTTTTCTTAGGGAATTCATTGATGGCTTGTTCAGTTTCTTTTTCTGAGATGGCGTTATTTAAGTATTCTATTTCCTCTTCTGATAATCTGGGCAGTTTGTATTTTTGTAAATATTCATCCATTTCACTTAGATTTTCAGGTTGATTGTATAATTGGGCAAAATAGCTCCTAATGATTGCCTTAATTTCCTCGTTATTAGTGGTGCATTCACCCTTTTCATTTTGTGTTTTTCCTCTTTTTAAAAAAATTAACCACTGGTCTATTTTTTTTTTTCATTTTTCCAGAAAACCAACCTCTACTCTTATTAGTTCAATGATTTTCTTAAAATTTTGTTAATTTCACCTTTGGTTTTCAGATTTCCAATTTAGTTTTTAATTTGGAATTTTAAATTTGTTCATTCATTCCCTAATTAATGGACACAGTGCTTTAGTTTCCAGATTTTTCCAACCACAAAAGGAGTTGCTATTATATTTATTTTGTTATTATGTTATATTTTTGTACAATTAAGTTTTTTCACTCTTATCTTTAATCTCTTTGGGATACAGACCTATTGATGGTATTAATAGGTCAAAGAGAATGCATAGTTTTATGGCTCTTTGGATATAGTTCCAGATTCTTCTTCAGAACAATTGTATCATTTCCTAGCTCCATCAGCAATTATTAGGTCCCAATTTTTCCACATTGATTCCAGCATTTATCATTTTCATTTTTTATCATGTTAGTCAATCTAATGGGTGTGGGTGTGAGGTTACTAGTACCTCAGACCAATTTCAATTTGCATTTCTCTAATCAGTAATGCTTTGGAGAATTTTTTTCATGTGAACAAATAGTTTTATTTTCTTTATATGAGAATTACTTGTTCAAATCCTTTGACCCCCTTGACAATTGGGAAATGCTTTGTATGCTTATAAATTTTATTCAGTTCTCTATATATTTGAGAAATGAAGTGTTTTTTTTTTCCAGAGAAGATATGCCATAAAAGAGTTTATCCCCATTTTTTTGTTTCCATTTTATTCTTGGTTGCATTGTTTTGTTTGTATGGAAACTTTTTAATTTAATGTAGCCAAGTTATTTATTTTAAATATCATAATGTTCTCTTTGTCTTCTTTTTTGACCTAAATTCTTTCCTCATTCATACATCTGACAGTTAACTATTTTGAGCTCTCCTTATTTATTTATGGTATCACCCTTTATTTCTAAATCTCTTTTAAGTAGATCTATTAAGTAGATTTGTCTGCAATCATCATTGCTGTCCCTTTTTTAAAAAAATCATCTGAAGCACAATAGATTCTGCTCCAGCCCATTAACTTTACTCTCTGTATGCCTCCCTGCTTTAAATGTATTTCTTATAAACAACATATCAATATATTTATATGTATAATCCAGTGGAAATGCTTGTCAACTCCAGGAGGGGAGAGGGATGAGGGAAGGGAGAAAACATGAATCATGTAACCATTGGAAACCCCCCGAAAGAAAAATAATTAAATAAAGAGCAACATATTGTAGGATTCTGGATTTTAATTCACTCTGCTACCTGCTTCCATTTTATGGGTGAGTCCATCCCATTCAAATTTACATTTAATATTACTGACTTCATAATCCTCTCTATCCCATTTTCCCCTTTTGATCCCTTCTGCTTTTCATTCTGTTTCTCCTCACAAGTGTTTTACTTTTAACCTCTGCCTTCCTCAAATCACCCCATCCCTTTTATTTTTGCCCCCCCCCTTCTTATTCCCTTATAGGATAAACTATAAAAATAAAGATAAAATAATAATAATAACAACAACAAAAATAACAGTAATAATAATAAAGATAAAATAAAAATATTTCCTTATAGGATAAAATAGTTTTTTATACCCAACTGAGTATCTCATTCCTTCTCTGAGTAAATTCTAATGAGAGTAAGGTTTAAGTGCTGCCCATCATCTCCCTTATCCTCCCTTCCATTGTAATAGATTTTTCATGTCTATTTAGGTTAAATAATTCACTGCATTCTACCTCTCCTTTACCTCTTTTCTCAGTGCAATCCTCTTTTTCAATCCTTGATTTTTTAAATGTCATATCGGTGTAGTCAACTTGTTTCCATACCCTCTGTATATTCTCCTTCTAATTGCCCTAAAATGACAACATTCTTAAGAGCTAAAATATAAATATGATCTTACTGAATTGCTCAATTTTTCTGTTTCATCTTTACTGTTTGATGCTTCTCTTGAGTCTTGGATTTGAGCATCAGATTTCTTGTTGAGGGTTGCTTTTTTCATTAAGAATGATTAGATATCCTCTATTTCATTAAATAATAATTATTTTTCCCTGAAAAAATAAACTCAGTTTTTCAGGTTCTGTAATTCCTGATTGTAATACCTAGCACTTTTGCTTTCTAGAATTATCATATTCCAAGCCCATTCTTTAATTTGGAAGTTGGTAAATCTTGTGTAATTCTGACTGTACATCCATGATGTTTGAATTGTTTCTTTCTGATTGAATGAAGTATTTTTTCCTTAGCCTGTGAGCTCTATGATCTGGCTACAATATTCCTCAAAGTTTTCATTTGGAGACTCCTTTAAGGATGTGATTGGTGAATTCTTTTATTTTGCATTTTACCCTCATATTCAAGTATATCATGGTAGTTTTCTTTGATAATTTCCTGTAATATGATGTCTATGCTTTTTTATTTTTGGTCATGGCTTTCCGATAATCCTAAAATTCTCAAATTACCTCTCCTGGATATATATTCCAATTCAATTATTTTTCCAATGAGATATTTTATATTTTCCCCCAGTTTTTCATTCTTTTCATTTTGTTTAATTGTTTCTTGATGTCTCATGAAGTCATTAGCTTTACCTTGCCCAATTCTATTTATTAAGGAATTATTTTCTTTCGTGAGTTTTGTGCCTCCTTTTCTATTTGACCAAATCTACTTTTTAAGATATTCTTCGATTTACTGTATTTTTGTACCTACTTTTTCATGTTGTTAATTTTGCTTTTTAAGGAATTCTTCTCTTCAGTGGATTTTGGTACCTTTTTAATTTAATTTAATTTAATTAATTAATTAATTTATTGGCCCTTGCCTTCTGTCTTGGAGCCTTGGCTCCAAGGCAGAAGAGTGGTACGGGTAGGCAGTGGGGGTCAAGAGACTTGCCTAGGGTCACACAGCTGGGAAGTGGCTGAGGCCAGATTTGAACCTAGGACCTCCCATTTCGAGACCTAGTTCTCAATCCACTTGGAGCTCAGGTCCTCACCTTCTGTTTGAACTAGTACTCAGGGATCTTACCAAGGGCTTGCACCAGTTATGTACATTGCAGGCTGCTTTGTGCCGAGGCTCAGAACCTCACTGTGGGCTTGCACTAGGGCTTGGATGGTTGAGTGTAGGGTTGCTCTGTTAACTGACTTAGGCAGATGTTGGGATCTTGCTTCTACCCTGTGCCTAGGTTCAGAACTTCAGGGAGTAGGAGGAGTAGGAACCATGGGGGTGGTACTTACTGTAGGCCTGCTCCAGGTTCCTTGGGATCACCTTGTTGAAGACTGTACCCTCTTTTCACCCCAGGGAAAGAGATATTTTCTTCCTACCTTCCAAGTTGTCTTCTACAGAAAAATTGTCTCAGTCACCTAGTTCTGCTACTCTAATGTTCATTTTAAAGCTCTATTTAAAGGTTGTGTGGAGATGAATTTCAAGGCAATTTTAGCTTTTTGCTTCTCTACTCTGCCATCTTTTCTTCACCTCTGAAATATACTTTCAGAGGAGTTTTTATTTGATTTTTAAATCCTGTGAAATAAGTAATTACAAGTGTCATATGATCCTCATTTTAGTGATAAGAAAATTGAAGCTTAGAGAGGATTAAATGACATCTTCATTCGTATATAGCTAGTATCAGGCAGAATTCAAAATCAGCCATGTCTTAATGCCACATCTAGTTCCCTTTCCATTACACCATACTATCATTATATAAGAGGTGCAATGTTTTTTGAGTTTCAGTGGAGTGAAGTCATTCTCTTTCCCTCTTCTTTGAGCCTTGGCAATGTTATCAATTCTTATAGTTTTAATTATCATCAACATGTGGCAATTTCCAATTGTATTTCATCAACTCCTAACTCAATAGTTCTATTCCCATATTTCCTTTTGTCTTTGTTATATCTCTCTTGGACATCCTAGAGAAACCTCAAACTCACACAGTCACAAAATTTAAAGGTACCTTAAATCATCTAGTTTAAACTTTTTTTTTTTAAATCACTTTGGCCCTTCTTAAAGGTCTCTGGTGGTGAGAACCCATTATCTCCTCCATTAGTTGGCTCATTCCACTTTTGATAACTCTTAATGAAGTTTTCTTACTTTCAACCTAAATTCTACCTCTTCAATGGCCACCCATTATATCATTATAATAAAGAATAAAAAAGAAAGAGGGGAAAAACTGGTGAATGAATCTAATCAATTCATTACAAAAGTTTTATGTACTGTTCATACTCCTGGTTCCCTACCTCTTCAGAGAAACAAAAATGTAGTGGTGGAAAGTGGGAAGGGGAAGAACTGTTTATGAAGGGCTTTAAATGCCAGACAGAAGTGTTCTAATGACTATAAATTGTGAACCTGGATTATTGGAAGAGTGGTCATACTCCCTGACAGAAAGAGGGAGGTTCAGAAGAATTAGAGGCTTTGGGGAGAATGATATTGAATTTCCTCTAGTTAGTGGAGTAAAATGTTAATCAAAATTGTTACTTTTTAGGCTGAAGCTAATTTGCAAAATATCTCAGAGGACAAATTTTAAAATAACATAAGCATAGAAGTTGGAGATTTAAGATTATAAAATAAGTTTTGACTTTAAATACATTCTTTTACTACAGCCTAGTAGTCCACCTTGTTTTATTGTAGCAAAGATAATAGATTTCATAACTGTATATCTTGTCTTGATGTTTGTTTCTGACAATATTAGATGACCTATATTTAGATTTCAGTCAGAATTTATTAAAATGGTTTTTTAGTTCTATTTTCTGTGTTATTATTAACACCTATTAAATATTTTTAAAATCTAGAATAGAATTCTTATATTTAAATACTTGATTTTAAAAATAAGATTAGTATTATTTCCCTATGTTAATTTCACTTAATCTGTATTGTAACTAAGTATATGAAAAAATTCACTTCTGTATTTTTAAAAATGAAGTTTACAAAGAAGATTTTTTGTGTACTTATAAATTTAACATGAAATAATATCATACTTTATGTGAAGAAAATAAACCATTCTTTTGATGTTGAAACAATAAAAGAAGAATGTTGGAAGATTATAATAAGCTCTATCATCTCACAAAATAACACAAAACAAATGAGCAGAAAATATAACTTATACAGAGTATTCTATAAGACAGAGCTAAATCAGATAATCCTTAGAGCATTTGCACATAAAACTGGAAGGATTGATAATTGAATGTTAAAGAGTTAGATCTGCAGGCCTTATTGTAGTGATCTTTTCTCAGTGTTGACTATAATGGAAGCAAATTTGGAATTTACTTGGAACTTGATTTATAAGGAACTACTAGGTGACATAGTGGATAGCGCTCCAGGCCTAGAGTCAGGAGGACCTAGGTTAAAATCTGGTCTCACATGGTCCTAGCTATATGACCCTGGGCAAGCCACTTAACCTCTTTTGCCTAACCCTCGCCACTCTTCTGTCTAAGAATTGATACTAAGAGGGTATGAGATTAAAAAAGAAAGAACTTAATTTACAGATGTTACAACAATAATTGAGGGAAAGAGTTATAAAAGAATGAGTACAAAATAAAAGTCAAATAAATGTAGCTACAATCTAAACTGGTGAGAGCACAATTTTAAGAAATTATAGGAATTGATCATCAAGATATTTGGAAGAGAAGATTTCAACAGAATAGAAAAAATCATGTTTCTCTGAAATCTAGAAGAATGTTTTCTGTTCAATTTAATCATCTTTGATAAAAGCACGTAAATGTCAGCAAAACATAGAGCTAGTGTGACAGCTCCATGTTATTGGGCAAGCAATGATCCCTTGACTTGACTCTTCATATGTATAAAATATGGATTGGACCAGATAGCCTCTGAAATCCCTTCTAGTACTAGATGATTATGTAGTAGAATGCTCCTATAATTCCTCAGGACTAAGGAATTATTGGTTTTTAAAATGCATTTGTTTGCTAGAACAAAATATAGTCTTAAAGACTCTCATTTTCTAGACACATATGAAATCAAGCATAAAGTAAAGAAAATCAGTCAAGAAGCATTTACTAAAAATCTACTATGTGCCAGGCATTCTCCTATATGTGGAGATACATGGAGAAACGTGACACAATCTGCTCATGATCTTATTTTCTTCTGAGGAGACAACATATTTAAACATAATGCAAACACAACAAACAAACAAATAAATAAATTGGGAAGGTACTATCCTAGCTGTTTGGATCAGGAAAAGTTGGTGCTTGCAAAGGTTGAGGGATTCTGTGAGGTGAAGTTGAGGAGTGAGTATATTCTAATGTATACCAGAGATTGGGGATGGACATTGTTCCAGAGTAGAGATGAGAGGTCAAAGTACTATAATGACAAAAGAGATAAGCCTAGTTGTACTAGATTGTAGTGTGTGGGAAAGGTAATACTATAGTCTCCTAGAAAATATATGAAGCATATAAGTAAAAAAAGTCCCTCAATGATCCTGAAGTTTCCCAGTGGAATAGATGACATCATATTAATTGTATCTTGCTGTGAAACACTACAAAACCTTCTTAGTAAAATGAAAAAGATTGGTTAAGTAATGGAAAAATAAATTAGATTGAAAATCATATATTGCCCACACAATGTATTTGAATAGGCAATCCATTGAGTTAGTTCATTTGTGTCTGTGTGTGTGTGTAGATTGACACACAGAATTAATGAAGTATACCAATAGATTAAGTATTTAAGTGCCTGCTCTGTCAGCACCAGTTTAGGCTCTAAGGTATAAAGACAAAAAGAAGATAGTCCTTGCCCTCAAGGAGCTTCTATTCCATTGAAGGAGAAAGCATGCGTGTGTGTGCGTGTGTGTGTGCGATTTTTTTTGTAGTTCGAGGACTAGTAGGTTAGCAGGAATTAAAAAAGGAATTATATGAAGAAGGTGGCCCATGACCTGAATCTTCAAGAAAACTAGTAAGTACTTCTAAGAATTATTGGGGAGAAGAATGCATCCTGGGCATGGGGAATAGCCAGGATAGAGCCATAGTAATTGTCAATAGAGCACTTTGAATATCAGAAAGTTGTCCAGTATGCCATAGGGTGCAGGAGTAATACGAGGGGAGTAATGCATAGGGTTCAAAGGGTAGATTGAGCCAGAGTTGTGAAGGGTTTTAAAGGCCATAAAGGAGGTTATATTTCATTCTAAAAGTAATGGCACCCACTGGAATTTATTGGATAGCAAAGTGACATGGTCAGACTTTAGGTAAATCACTTTGATAGTTATGTGGAGAATGGATTAGAGAGACTAAACTTGAGACAAGGAGTTCAGTTAAAAGACTTTGGCAGTAGGACAAGTAAGAGGTTAATAAAAGCCCAAACTCAGGTGGGAACTGAGTAGATTGAGTGATAAGAATAGAAAGCTAGAGAAGGTTGTGAAGTTTAAAAAAAAAAAGACTTGTCAATTAACCGATAAGTGGGATAATAATGAGACTAAGGGTTGATGACACTGAGATTATGAGCCAGAGTGCCTAAAAAATAGTGATTCCCTTGGTAGAAATTGGGGTGTTTAGAGAATCAGCAGGTAATCTTATAGTAGTATGGCTTAGGAATCAGGAAAACCTCTGTTCCAGTTCCTGCCTCTTGACACAGCATATACTTAATTTGTTACTCATATATAAGTTACTTAGCATTTATGCTAGGTCAGCATTGGCAAACCTTTTAGAGACCATGTGCCCAAACTGCCTATGATCCTCCTGCATTACCCCAGATAGTGAAAGGAGGAAGTGTTCAAACTGGTCTGCTGAACAGAGGGGCAGGGCATGCAAAAAATGTCCTCAGGTTCAGTGGAGAAAGGGGAATGGAGCACGCGTGCCTCATCTTTATCAACATGACTAGGTAATTCTCTAAAGACCTTAAGCTAGAGAACCAAGATCATTCTGCATTAATAGAGTTTCCTCATCAATAATTCTCTATAACAATAAAATCATAGGTATAATTCCTACCCACCTCTTCCAAATCCTTCAAACAGGGAAGGACTAAGGGGAGGCAGGCATAAGGGGAAAAGTTATTGAATACTTAATTTGAACTTGTTTTTGAGAAGTTGGAAATGTCTGGTAATGGGCAGTTGGTCATTTGGGCCCAGAACTAAGGACTAGAGCTGGATTGAGATTTTCTGCACAGATTGCTTATTTTAAACAGAGATCATAGAAGAAGGAATTAGGACAGAGCAGATACAATTATTGGACTATGATATGGATGATGATCTAATAAAGGAGCCTAGTAAAGAGACATAGGTAGAAGAAATAAGAGAGAACGGTGTCATGAAAACCCACAGAAGGTAGAGTATTGAGGAAGAGAGAGTGATCAACAGTGTCAAGGGACTTTCAGAGAGGTTTCTAACCTCCCATTTTTGTCCTGAACTGAGGGTTCTATCTATGACCTTGGTCTCAGATGTGCATTTTACTTTATCTTTCACAGTTTCAACCTATACCACCCTTGGAGCATCTCCACGCCATTCTCCTATGCTCTTAGCTCTTCCTCCTTTCTCCATAACCAAACTAGCTCTGAGAACAGTAATCAGAACAACACTACTGTATTGGCAAGGACATTTCCACTTATTGCTCTAATTAGTCTTTATTCAAATTTCTTTCTATAAAATTCTCCTCCCTGGCCACTGCTCTTGAGTATTATTTTCCCTCTTAGAATGGAATCTCCTTGAGGGCAGAGACAGTCTTACTAGAATTTTTATTCCCAGTGCTTTGCACAGTTATTGGCAAATACTTAACAAATTGTTTTTCATTCATTCATTTATATAGAATGATTAGACTTGGATTACATTTGGGAAATTTCACAGCATTGTCAGTTATCCTCAGCTTCTTATTTAAATAAGAAGCCCATTTCCCCAACACTGCTATTCTTTCAGTCATAACTGGATATGTATATCACATAGAATGTCAAGATCCTGAAAAAAAAATGTAAGCTATAACACAAAGGTCAGTGGGAAGACAAGTCACAGGTTAAGTAGTCCAGAATATTATGAACATTGTTTCTGTGAGTGGGTATAGAAGAAATAACCTAGGATAATGTGTGACTGTTAAATAATATAGATTAGTCAGAATGATGAGAGAGCTGAAGTGGCATATTTGTACCCCCAAGGAATACAACGAACTAAAGGGAGTCCATTTCCTATATTTTTCTTGAAGAATTTATGAAAATAGCTATGCAAGATTCACACTAGATAAGAAGGCATTGATGGATTATTATGACACATGTGAAAAAGAAGATCTATACCTATGAATATAAATTCATTTAAGAATAGACTTCTGCTCAATGTCTAGTGAATTGAGTTATAATTTTTCTTTTTGGTATTTTCTTATATTGTCAATTGTATTTTCTTTTGAGGTTAAGATATAGTATCACAATTCCAAAATTGGAAAGAACTTTAGAGGCCATTTTGTCCAACTCATACTTGTAAAAGGATCCCTTCTACAACAAGTCAGACAATTGACCAGCCTTCATATGGATCATTACAATGAGAGAGTATCTGCTATCTTGTAAATCAATAAGAATTTAAGTGCTTGTTTTGTGTCTTTATGTACAAAATCAAAATTAAAATAGCACTTGGCTTCTAGGATCTTAAATGTTTGGGTTTTTTTAACCCTCATCTTTCTGTCTTAGAATCAATACTATCAATTCAAAGGCAGAAGTTGAGGCAATGTTTAGGTAATAGGAATTAAGTGATTTGCCCAGGACCACATAGCTAGGAAGTGTCTGAGGTCAGATTTGAACCTAGGACCTCCCACTGACCACTGAGCCCCCTACATACTTAATTTTTAACAAGGGAACTTAATTTTTAACAAGGGAGACAAAATGTGTGTAGGCAGGCATATAGTAAGAATTACATACAAAATTAATACAAGGTGGTATTGGGCTTTAAGGGTACGAGAGGTTGGGAGGATCAGGAAAGTCTTCATGTCAAAAGCGAAAATTGAAAATAACTAGGGATTCTAAGAAGTAGAAGTGAGGATGAAGATAATTCAGTCATGGGAAGCAATCATTATGAAGGAATAATGGTGGAAAAGAGTATTTTTTGTTGACTGTTGTTTGACTTTTGTATATATAATTATATAGGGAAAGGAAGGAGTGGACCAGGTTGCAAAGAACTTTAAAAGTCAGGAGGTTTTTATTTGATCCTAGAATTAATTGTGCACCCCTGGATTTGATGGATTTAGAGATGACTTCTTTAGAGAGGTTATGGCAGTAGGAAAAACAAAGTTTAACAACTGATTTGATTTTTGGAGTGATTGTTAAAGCTTTTCTTTCCATTCAACCTAAATTTCCTTTTTTCTTGAATTCTACATACTGCTCCTTGTTGTACTTGAACAAAGGTAATATTTCTCCTTTGCATACTTAGTTCCAGTTTTTTTTCCCATAAAACCATCTAATCTTGAAGAGGCAGCCAACTTGGAGTAATACCTAAGTTCAAGTCTAGGTTCAACTTTTAACATATACTGTGAGTTATTACACAGCCAGGATTATCTTTCTTTGCATGCCCAAGGCTTAGCATAATGTATCACACACTGAAAACATTCAGTGTGTGATATCCCTACCAGCTTGTGTCCTACAAATTTGAAAGGCATGTTATCTATGCTTTCATTAAAGACATTGATAATAATATAATATAGCACAATTTAAAACTTAGAATCCAGGGAACTTCCTTTCGAGGTGATGTTGAACAAATAATGACTATTCTCTGGATTTAATAGTTTAGTCGATTCAAAATCCACACAATTGTGCTATTATCTAGCTCAGTGGAATAGATTTTAGGTGCCTGAAAGGTATAAAAAATAGTATTTCACAGGACATTTGGTTATTATGTATTGCAGTACTAATAATATTCACAAAATGTCACTGTGAAAATAATTGTAGCTTATGTAACATCAGATGCTCAGGATGAAATGGTAGAGAAATTCTATGAAGAACTTTATAAGACCTCTTCATATCAACAGACACTATGAACATGATTTCAGTATAAAGTTGGCAAAAGTGAAAATGGGAAGAAATATGGGAAAGTATATTTAGGAAAGAAATTAAAGGAACTAAAGGCTTAAAATACCCTGAACCTGCATGCTTCCATATAATGAACATTTTTCCCTTCAAAAAAATTTTTTTAATTGGTGGACTCTATATATAACTAACTCCAAACAACTCTCAAAAAGTATGAACTTTTCTGTATTTTGACAGAGAAAGACTTTTAGATGTGGGCATTATTTCTGAGTCAGTGGTCAGTAAACAATCAACTCATCAACTCTTGAGATCTAGAAAGAGAAAAGAATAATAATGAAAAAAAGATATACAATTAAGAATCTACCCAGAAGTTAAACTAGAGTATTTAAAATTAAAAATAGGCAATGGAACAGACAAAGTGCCTTTTAACACTAACCATAATAATATCAACCAGAAGTTAAATCAGTGTGGATGAATTGCTACAGAGCCCAAAGAACATCATAGGCAGCAAATGTTTGGTTTACTTTCCAGATGAAGAGAGCTGGTTACTAAAGGTAACACAAAGATCATAAAATCTTTTTAAGAATGATAATGGACAGTTATGAGCTATGCTAACTCAAGGTTAAGAAAGATTCAGGAATAAATTCAGCCTAAAGAATTCTGGGCAAGATAAACTTTCTAAGCAAAATCATCTCAAGAGCTTTCATGAAAGAGGTTTATAGACTTGAAAAATAGGGAAAAAATTGCAAAAATTATTAGAACAAACTTTTCTATATCAAGGATACTGGAACCACTGCAACATGGACCTAAATACCAATATTCATGAAGTGTGCTTACAGAGGAAGTAGAAATGGTGCTAAAGAAAACAGGAAAATGGCTAAAATAGATCTATGCTGGAGGTCAGAAAATTATAAAAGTTTTGGTATCCTGCTTTACAAGGTACCTAAAGGAGAGGAAGATAATGTGCAGGAAAATTCTTATTCCTTAGACCTTATTGACTTCATAAAAAGGTGATTTAGAGAAAAAAATTCTAAAAGTTAGAGGCCACGTGGGACAATTGGGGCAAAAAATACACTGTAGGTGGAATTTCAATATGATCCAACTATTTTGGAGAATTTGGAACTATGGCCAAAGGCCTCTACCATTCTTATGGTTTTTTTCACCAAGAGTTCCTCCAAAAAGGGAAAAGGACCTATTTATACAAAAATATTTATTGCAGTTCTTTTTGTGGTAGCAAAGAATTGGAAACTGAAGCATCAGTTGGGGAATGGCTGAGCAAGTTGTGGTACATGATAATTATTTATTACTATTATGTCATAAATGACAAGCAGGATGATTTCAGAATAATCTGGAAAGACATGAACTGATGCAGATTGAAGTGAGCAGAACATTGTACACAGTGACAGTAATATTTCTTGATGAACAACTATGGATGATTTAGTTATTCTCAGTAATGTAGTGATATAAGATAATCCCAGATTTCTGATTTAAAAAATGCCATCAGTCCTCAGAGGAGTACTTGATGGAGTCTGGATGCAGACTGAAACATAATCTATTTCATTTTCTCATTTTTTTAAAATTTGAGATCTCTCTCACAAAATGACTAATATAGAAAAATGTTTTACATGACTATACATAATATATATATATATGTCAAATTGCTTACTATCTAAGGGAGGGAGGATGGATAGGTAGGGTAGAAATATCAGGTTAGAAAAAGGGAGGGAATTTGGAACTTGTAATTTTTTTTAAAAGTGCTAAAAAAATTGTTTCTACATATAAACGAGGGAAAATTGTTTTTAAATGGCCTAGAAAAGAGCAGCTACCAATCCATATACCTGATCTCCTACTTGTACAAACTCTTTATAAAGGTTATCTATCTATGAATTGAAGGCATCCTCAATGAGGATATAAAAGACAAGCAGGCTTTTCACAAGAAATATTTCTCTAGTAGACCACATCACTACCATCTCTCACTTGACTGAAAAATAATATAAAATTCCAGTTTGCTTATTTTTGTTGATTATAAAACAGTATTCCATATGATAGGTTAAAATATACAATCTTTTTTTACAAGAAGCTATCTTTCATCTGTGTATCGAAATCATTCCAGATTCTTTAGAAGATAGAACAGTAGAAATCTGGTCAGTGACTAGAATAAACATTAGGTAAAGCATAACAGTATTTTTTAAATGTTTTTTTAAATTCAAAGATACTTTATTTTTCCAATTACGTGTAATGTTAACTTTCAACATACATTTTCCAATATTATAAGATTGAAACCATCTTCCTTTCTCCTTTACCTCCTCCTACTTGGAGATAGTAAGCAATTTGTTCTGGGATATATATATCTGTCTCTTATACA
>NC_058134.1:211544283-211601668 GCF_016433145.1 Gracilinanus agilis | reverse complement strand
CTGAGGCCAGGTTTAGAAGTGGCTGAGGCCGGGTTTTAGATTGACTTTTAATAGCAGGGTGTTAGCAAATTTGTGAGAGAGAGAGAGAGAGAGAGAGAGAGAGAGAGAGAGAGAGAGAGAGAGAGAGAGAGAGAGAGAATTTAAATATAACTTTTTTCTTTTGTATTCCTATTTTATTTTATGCATTTTAAGATATTCTTAGAAGGGGTTTATGCACATATCCAGGCTCTCAAAGGAGTCATGACTCCAAAAGGGCTAAGGACTCCTTTATGGAATTTTAATACTTGTGTTAAAGGATTCAGGTTAAAGGATTCTTCCAGTCTTTTCTCCATACTCTTTGAAATGTGTGTTTTGAATGTTTAGAGTACACATTATTCTTTTCCTACCTTTTCCTTTCTCTCCTTATCATAAATTTCAAGAAAGATGGTCACTTCCTCCCAGGATTCCTTTTTTTTGTTTTTAAACCACTGCAACTATTTTATTTTTATTAGTGAAAGTTATAGCCAGCATATAATTTTGCCATTGCTTTTTCTACTTTTTGAAGGATAGAATTATGATTATGTCGAGACAAATAATTATTACCTCTTGCTTTTAGTAGAGAGATTTCCAGCTGATTTGCATATAATTAGCACCCTACTTTTTCCAATATATGATCAGTTTCCTGAACATTCATCTATTTCATATTTCTGACCAATCTGACAAATTGGCTCCAGTGTCTTTATTGTGCTGTTTCTTCCTCCAATATTCTTTAACCAAATGTTTTCCATGATCATTCCCTCTTTGGTTCCTGGATGTAAGATGCTACAGTAGTCCTCTCTACTTTGACTGTTATTTCTTTTTAATATAATTAAATTCATTTAAAACATTTTTATAATGCTGTGAGGATTCCTTATTAATATCAATAATGATTATTGCATCTAGCCCAGTAATTCATCTTAAGAGAGATATGGTTACTTGCATACCATAATATTCATTTGTATACTTTGTTTAAATTAATTTTATTATATTCCTTTTGGATTTTTCATTGGAGAAGATATTGTACATATTAATAAGTATTGTTGTAACCAATAGTTTACCACTCTTTACACTAAAAATACTACACTGCAAAAATATTTAGACATATCAGTCTAACGGTTAACTTGCTGATATTTGGTGATACGAAAAGATACTTTAAAAATTCTAATTTGCCTTAAAAATAATGATTGGCTATTTTCTTGAAAATAATCTCTGCTAGTTTGAACAAAAATGAAGAAAATAACAAGCATCAACTTTTTAGACATAAGTATATTTTAATTTTTTGTTTTTAATAAGCAATTTCTTTGTTCTATAGAATTAAAATTTGTAATTTTTAATCTGGTCCTATCTGTTTATCAGTATTGTTAATGTGTAATTATGTCTTCTAAATATGTAAAATATGTAAATATGTAAAATGTCTTCTAACATAATTTCATAGTTAGAAAAGTTATAAGTTCTTTGAGGTTTTTTGTTCATTTAAGGTACAAAGTTACGTTAGAAAAATTATTACATCCATTTCAACAATAGAAAACAAAGCATTTCTAATATATATTTACAGTCCTTAGAATCATATCAAATAGAACTTGAACTATTCACTATAGTAAATTTTTGAATGGTCTATAGCAATATAATAGTTTTATCATTGATAAAAAAATGGTACCTTGGAATTTAAAAATAAATTAATTAAATTAAATAATCGAATTAAATTGATTAAAAATTTTTTTTTCAGTTTTGGAAAGATATTGTAGATGATAATGAAGTACGAGACCTTATTTCTGACAAAAACAAATCTCAAGGTAAGAGAGGAATTGTCAAATAACTATTTTTCTGTAACTTGTAGTAAAACTTGTGACTAAAATGAATATTTTTCTGTCACAGAAAATACATCTGGAGAATGGATTTGGGAATCTTTATTTCATCCACCTCGCAAACTGGGCATAAATGATATTGAAGGACAGCGAGTACTTCAGATAGCAGTGATTTTGCGAAATCTTTCCTTTGAGGAGGGCAATGTTAAACTTTTGGCAGCTAATCGTACTTGTCTTCGTTTTCTATTGCTTTCTGCTCATAGTCATTTTATTTCTTTAAGGCAATTGGGACTTGACACATTAGGAAATATTGCAGCAGAGGTAAGGACTATCAGATTTAATTAAAAACAAACTTTCTTTATAGCATTGTTGGTTCTGGACTTTTAACTTTATCAGTATATGATTTAAAATAAATATATTCATCTTCCTTATTAAAAAACTAAAAAAGGAAAGGCAGGAAGGAAAAGAGAATTATAAATTTTGGTTTTCAAATTCAACTGAAAGAGGCTAAAGTAAAGGTATTTCTCTCAAATACAGGAATTTTTATAATGATATTTCTATTTTTCAATTGATATTTCAATACCACCATTTAAGAAACTTGAAGCTGCCCTTTTTTGGGCTTTTATTCTGAATAGGCTTTAGATAAAACAGGGAAGAGGGAATATATAATTTACTTGGTGATATTTTTGTTTGTTTCTCCAGCTTCTTTTGGATCCTGTTGATTTCAAAACTACTCACCTAATGTTTCATACTGTTACAAAATGCCTAATGTCAAGAGATAGATTTTTAAAAATGAGAGGTAAATGCTTATTTAAATACCTTACCATTTTTCAAAATCAGTAGTTCACTCCTGCTTTATTAAAAATACATGTGTATTTTTCAGGCATGGAAATTTTGGGAAATCTTTGCAAAGCAGAAGATAATGGTGTTTTAATCTGTGAATATGTGGATCAGGAATCTTACAGAGAGATCATTTGTCATCTCACTTTGCCTGATGTACTACTTGTAATTTCAACTCTTGAGGTGCTATATATGCTTACAGAAATGGGAGATGTTGCTTGCACAAAAATTGCAAAAGTGGAAAAGAGCATAGGTAAGACAGAACCTGGAACTGGTCTGGTCCCTTTTTTTCTGTATAAAAATTTTTATCTTGGCAAAGTATTAGGAACATTAAAATTTTGGAGAGGAAAAGTTTTGTTCATTTTCGAAACCTGTTTCCATAACTATAATTATGACCTAGATATAGTGATGTTTTTGTGATATGTACAGAAATGGATACTTATCATAGGCTGGTGCACAGGTTTAATCCCTTCCCTTTTTTTGTTTGTTTCTGGACACAGTTTCAAAATTGGTGAAAACTAGTACCAGCAGTACCACTACCATATTAATATATCCCCAAGGAAATCAAAGATAAAAAGAGTCGATATACATATACCAAAATATTTATAGTAAAACTTCAGTAGCAGGGGGGGAAAAATCTAGAAACAAATTGTGAATAACTGAAAAAAATTAGTATGTTATTGTAATAAACAACTATTCTTTAATAAATGATGGTTATGATCATAATTATACAATGAGGAACACACAAAGGCTTGTGAATTAATACAAAGTGAAGTAGGTAGAATCAGTAGAGTAATATACAATTACAAATAAAGTAAATGAAAACAGGTTTCCTCTCATCAGTGTTTAGAAATTAAGGGAAAAGAGTATATTTAGTCATTTTCTCTTGATCCATTTTGCCTCATTTTCTTTGTTATGAAAGATGGGCCAATGTATGTGCCTCATAGGGAAGGTGGAAGAAAATATATTTGAAAATAATTGGTATAAAAATTTTTTTAGAACTTAAAAATATTTACAGTTCTGCTTTCATACCCTATTTGAGAGAGGGATTTTTGCCACTTTTAAATGTTATTTACCAATTCATGTTATCCCTCTTGGACTGGATCCTCACTGCAGTAGTTTCCTATCTCATTTCCTACAAAAGCTATTCCTAATCTTCTCTTCCTTCCCAAAGTCCCCCACATCCTTTTGGCCTCCCTCAGCACAGGACCTTGCCGTCTTACTAAAAAACTGAATTCATTCCATGTAAGCTACTTATTATGTTAAAACTCTTTGACACATTTCCCATTCTCTCCCTTTCTCCTAGCCTTTGACAGCCTCTTCTCTTTGGGGACTGATCCCATTATATGTGCTCTTAATCATCTTCAGCAGATGGCATCCCCTCTCTCCATCATCAGCTTCTCAATTATCAACTAGTTCTTTTTTTCTTCCCTTCAGCAAATCTCCCTCATACTTGAAAAACTATTACTACCCCAAACTTGATGCTGGGTTTTTCCTCAAATCTTTAGCTTTCTAGACCTATTTCCTTCATTTGGTGGCATAGAGGAGAATGCTGGACTAGGAGGCTGGAAGACTTGAGTTCAGACAATTACTAGCTGTATGACTGGGCAAGTCACTTAATCACTGCCTCAGTCTCCTCATTTGTAAAATGTGGTTAATACCAACACCTACCTTGTTTATTGTGAGGATAAAAAGAAATAGTATTTGTAAAGCACTTTACAAACCTCAAAGGGATACCTAGATGTTACTCCTCCTCCTGCTATTACTACTGCTAGTACTATAGCTGTTACAAGTACTGCTGCTGCTATCACCACCAAGTCTTTCCTCTGGTTTTTGTGACAGGCTCTCCTGTTTTCTCTGTCTGTTACTTCTCCTCACTTTCTTTGCTGACTCCTCATCTAGGTCACATTCCCTGTTCTGTCGTTTTTGCCAAAGGTTCTATTGTGTCTCCTCTTATCTCTCTAAACTCTTTCAGTGCTTACATCAGTTTCCATGGAGTTAACTCATGTTTCTTGCAAGTAGATTCACGGATGTATGTATACGTCCTCAATCTTTTTCCCAAGCTTCAGTTCTCAGTCACCAACTCTGCAGTTCGTATTTCAGCCTGGATGTCCTGGAGACATCATCCACTTAATATGACTTAAGATGACCTCCCCCCATGCCCCCCATCCTGTGCTCTTCTGGGATCTGTGGAAGGGAGCACCATCCTTCTAGTGTCCCAGGGTTGTGGCCTTGGAACTATCCTTGGCTCACTTTTCTTCACTTGACATATCGATTTCTACTTTCATAACTCCCTCCTGACCCCTTCTCTCCACTCAGCAGCTCTCTTCATTTCAGCCAGAGAATTAAGCCAGCTTCCTAAGCAGCCTTCCTGCCTCATTGCTACCAAATTAATTTTCTGTACCCTCAGATATAAATAACCATTAACTCCCTACTCAGTCAGTTTCTAGAGCTGTGTGTGTGTGTGTGTGTGTGTGTGTGTGTGTGTGTAGATACATGATAAAAAATGTTGTTTTTTTTATTTAAGGCTTTTATGTCATGTGGCCCAGCCTATCTTTCTAGTCTCATTGGATATTATTCCTCTTTCCCCTCTGTGATCCAGCCAACCTGACCTTTTCAGCTTGTACCATTCCTTATTCATGTTACTCCCATCTCCTCTCTACTTGCCTTCCGAGTAACTGCCCCTCATTCCTGGTGCCTCCTCCTCAGAGTCCTTATCTTCCTTGAAGATGAAGCTCAGATGCTGTGTCCTGCAGGTGGTTTTTCCCAAATTCCCTGATTGCTAGTGCTTTCCTCAGACTACTTCAATGATGCCCTGTGTAGATGTGTGTATTTTTATCGACAATGAATTTATTCTGAATATATTTTAAATGAAATTATTCTACCTACCTGGCCCCATTAGAATATTAACTATTTCCTAGTAGTTATTGTTTCCTACTTATGTTCCCAGCTTCTGACACATAATAGGTACTTGAGTACTTATTGATTTATGTAATCTAGGAAGCAATATGGTATGGCAGAAACTGTACTAGATTTGGAGTTGGAAGGCATGACTTGTAATCTTTACTCCAATATTTAATAGCCATGTGCTTGTGGGAAAGCTACTTAACTTTTCTGAGACTTCATTTTCTCACCTCTAAAGAAATTGTAGTAATACTTTCACTATTTCTGTCCTTTTATAAACTATAGTATTTAGAACTTAAAATGTACAGTCTTTGTGTGTTTTTGAAAATGAAAATACTTTATAAATTATATAAAATTGAAAATAGTCTTTCTTTGCCATTTAATGTTTCAGATATGTTAGTGTGTCTAGTTTCCATGGACATCCAGATGTTTGGACCGGAAGCACTAACTGCAGTAAAACTTGTTGAGCATCAAAGCTCTAACCACCAAGTTTTATCTGAAATCAGGCCTCAGGCAGTAGAGCATGTTCAAACCCAGACCCATGTAGCCACTGTCCCAGGTTAGTATTTTAGATAAAAAATTGCTTTTTTAATAATATTTACTTCAGTCCTCAAAAATGTGACTTTATCAATATTATTACTTCTCCCAGTATATATGATTAACACCTCTTTGCCTTAGTATATACATGTGTTGCTCTCTGTTTAAAAAAAAAATTATTACTTGCTGACCAACCCTCCAATGATATATAGCTCTCTGTACTAATATAGCCTAACCTCCAGTTGACAAATTACAGTCCTTCATTAGATTGATTTTTAAAAACCATTCCAATTTATTCTTATCTTCCAGAGTTTGTGTTCTGTTTGCATAACTTCGTTTTTTTAAACCCTTACCTTCCATCTTGGAATCAATACCATGTATTGGTCCCATGGCAGAAGAGCAGTAAGGGCTAGGCAATGGGGATTAAGTGACTTGCCCAGGGTCACCCAGCTGGGAAGTGTTTGAGGCCAGATATGAACCTAGGACCTCCTGTCTCTAGGCCTGGCTCTCAATCCACTGAGCTACCCAGCTGCCCCCCCTGTTGGCACAACTTTTGAAAACACATGGTCACCTCTCTGTCATGGTGAGGTATCCTTTACTGTAGAATGGATAGTGTTAACATTTAGAGAATAATTATGTTTCAGCTAATTAGATGGCCACCAATCACAATTCCTAATAAATTTTCTAAACTTCTATTATGATATTAAAAATACATTTCAGGAATTGCAATAGATCAAGATTCTTTGTGGGAGAATAATTTGAGATAAGTTTTTAGTTAGGAAAGAAAAATCAGATTTAGAGGAAACTAGATTATTTAAGTTTATGCCAAAACCAGGCAACAGTGGGATTGAATCAGGATAGCTTTTCCTAGTCTAAGATGCCTCTTTAATTTCCACTGTGTCTGTTATGCAGGATTTTTATTTTAGAACATTTCTGACTTTTTGAAGTAGTAAATTACCATGTTACAACATTTTTCTCTGCAACTTTGCTATTTAATCAGATTATCCAAGGGTTTCAATAAAGGAAAATTGTAACAGAGAAGCATGTACACATAACATATTTATGCCATTTGTTGCACCTGTCAGTTTTCAGCAGATATGGAAATCCAATAAAGAGTGGTCAAAAACATGAATGTGATTGAAAATAAGTATCTTAGTTTAAAAGTCAATCACTGAATGTACCTAGTAATGCACAATGCAAAAGCAGTTAATTGTCAAATTTTCTTTGTAAAATAAGAAAAGTATAACTAAGCCCTGCTGATGAAACACCTGCCCATAAACTTGCCTCAAGCTACAAATTCCAAATATAATAAAAATGCATTTAAGGTTGCATTTCCATGAATCTGATATATCCATGTCTTTAGTACAAATATAATTTCTAAAAGTTAAATTTTTTTCAGGAGAATTACAAAAATATTTGCCAACAAATATAAATCTTACTTAGAAATAAAATTTTCAAAAATTTAGCACAAAAATGTAATGAAGCGTTTCCCCTAAGTATTTGTATTATGTGATTATGTAAGTAAAGGAAAACATAAAAATTGTTAAGAATTGTTCCATGTGATATATGTAGCTAATATTATTTCCATTCATAAAATTCTTGGTTACTACTTGAATCAAGTATATCACTTAGTAAATTGTTAATGATACTATAGTAAGGACATTTATCTGAAAATAATATTTTATATGTATCTTTAAAAGTTAAACAGGGCATGATGTCACTCACCCTGAAGCCCCAGATACTGGCACATCTGAAGCGAGTAGATCTCTTGAGTTTGGGAATTCTGAATTATTTAGTTGGGCTTATACTGTTTGTGTATCTGTAAGGCCTACACAAGATTGCCTAAGAAGGGAGAAACTCACCATGTTCAGAAAAATGAAGTGAGCTAAAGCTTCCATGCTCATCAGTTTGGGAATTAAACCTGTGAATGACCATCATACTTCTAGCCTAGATGACAAAAGTTTAAAAATAGCAAACAGATAAAAATTAGCCTTTTACTGAGTGATAGTAGGATTTTAAAGTAATAATTTTGGAAATGATTTGATCTGAAAAGAAAGGTAAACTTTTATTTCATATGAAAGTTTCTACATTTCTTCAATATAATAATAATAATAATAATAATAATATAATTCTTCAATTACTAGGAAAAGTTGTCTCCCAACTGATGGGAAAACTGGAAAGCAATTTGTCAGAAAGTTTATTCTAGAATTGAAATCACCACAATAACCTCAAAATCCATATGTCAGATGATTTAAAACAGTGATAAGAAGACTGGTAGTTAGGTTTTGCTGCTTTTTGTTGCTGTTGTTTGAACAGATTTAAAGAGATAGTTTAGCTTTTAAATGAAAGAAACTTATTGGTCTACCCACCCCCAAAAAATGTTAGAATCAATGATATTATAATGAAATTACTCTCCAATTTAGAAGCTTTCCATTCCTGTGGGATGATTAACATTTATTTAGTTCCTCTGGTGAAATCGATGCTTCACCACAGGCATCTTGTCTCTTCCAGATCTCCAGTTCCAGTATTAATGACTTTTAAAAAAATTTCTTATCATATTTACAGATGTTCTTACTAACTTTTGTTTAGTGTGAAGGTTAGCAAACTAAACATTGTTTGCCAATTCCTGGACCTGCTAGTAATAGTTTCGATAATTTCTGGTCACAAAGTAAGATCCATGATGCATGCTATATGGCTTTTAGTTTGAGTGGTTATTTCTTTGCCCAAATGCAACTGCTTTTTTAAGAGTAAACACTGAAATAATGATTTTTATTCTACAGAAGCAGAGAATACCAAAGAAAACATTCCCACTGACTAGATCTCTTAAATGCTATTTCTAAATGCCTTCTCTTTGGAATAGATGCACAGTTTTTCTTAGCAATATATGGGGAAAGGGGATAAGCAGTTATTAAGCAATAAAGTGCCAAACACTATGCTAAGGGCCTTAACAATATGATCTAATTTCATATTACAACCCTTTTACAGTTGAGAAAACTGAGGCAGACAGTTTAAGAAATATACTGAGGGCTACACAACTAATAAGTGTCTAAAGCTAGATTTTATTTCAGCCTTCCTCTTTTCAGGCCCAGTGCTCTATCCACTGCACCACTTAGATGCCTTGAACAGATGTATTTTCTTTAATTGGATAGGACTGAGACTCATGATTTTCCATTTACTTTTAAGTTTTTAATCTGTCTTTTATTATTGAGATGTATTTCACTTTGTATTTAAATAATACCTTTCTTCTAAGGTGCCCGCTTTGTACTGATAAAATATAAAAATGGGTCATATAGTAGAAAGAATGTTGGACTTTGAGTAAGAAGACCATTTACTAGTCATATAACTGGGCAAGTCACATAAGCTTTCTGGTTTTCTCATCTGTAAAATGGATATATAGTTTATTTATAGTTACACAGTTGTGAAGATTATATCAAATGTAAAATTGCTTTATGTACTATAAGCAATAAATGATTTCTCATTATTACCTCATTAGTTGACAAAATAATTTCTTGAGTTGTATGAAGTTGTTTTACCCATGTTGCAGAATTGAAAATTTGAAATATAAAGAGCTTGGGTCTTGCAGAAGGCGTAATATATCACCTGAGGAAGCTAAAATAGCACTAATGAGAACTTGAAAAAGTTAATTTTCTGGAAAGTGAAGTTCTTTGTTTATTTTTTAGAGCACTTCTTCTAGATTCAATTTGTCCTCATTTTTAAAAATTATTTGTAGTTTAAAGTTGTTTTCTCATAGAGGCTATATTCTGTTTTATTCTCTTAGGGATTCTGTTTTTCCCTTTGAACTATGACCATTTTAATCTATTCTATTAAATTTTTAATATTCTAGTATTTTATTCACAAAAATCCTACTCATTCTTTATCATCGTTTAGAGGCAACATTGGTTAATGGAGACGCTGACAGATTTTCAAGCTGGAAAGGCTAATAGCAGACATATTGATTTTTTTTTTCCTGAGAACCCCACTAGCTTAATTTCCAAAGGTTCATCATTGTAGGACTGGGGTGGTTCTTAAAAAAACAAAAACAAACAAACAACTTTGTTTTCCACAGTGATTCATTAAATAGCCAACAAAATAAGTTGTGGAAAAGATGCTGTCTATAATCCCGAAAGGAATCATCCATGTAAATGAAATCTTAAATCCTTTCTGAAATTTTTTGATTATGATTAGTTAAATTTCAGATATTGACAGTACACATACAAGTCAGATGTGGCATATGGAATAAGTAATCCAGTTTGGAGAATAACATTTCAGCAGGGGTAGCTAGGTACCACAGTGGATAGAGCACCAGACCTCAATTTGGTTTTGATGGGGAGAACCTGGTTTTAAATGAGGCCTCAGACACTTCCTACCTGTGTGACCCTGGGCAAGTCACCTAACCCCAATGCCTAGCTCTTAGTGTTCTTCTGCCTTAGAATTGATACTTAGTATTGATTCTAAGACAGAAAGTAAAGGCATTAAAAAAATATGATTTCAGCATTGTTTTTGGACATAGAGATTCTTTTCCCCTTTGATAATACCATTAGTATAGAGGAGTGAGAGAAAAGTTGAAATTCCCGGTAGGAGAATGATTCTTTAAGCCTTTTGAAAGCTTGGGAGTCAGAACAATTCTTTGTGGGCCTTTCCTTGAATTCTGAAATTTGGAGATTATCTAGATTTGAAGATGTACCTTTTAAAAGAAGTTTAACTTAATTCCACTGGCAGATTTATGTATATATCATAATTTTGTTTATAAACTAACAAAACAGTTACCGAATTCCATTTACAGAAATGGTAAGATAGATTTTTTCCTTTACCTTTACAAAGGGTACTGAATTTCATAAACCTCAAATCTCTTTCAAGATAAAAATTATATTTATATTTGGGCTAGATTTATCTTTTTATCTAGAAACCTTCTTTGTTCGATGCTGATGAATTTTTTTAAACTAGAATATAATTTGACCTTATATTTAGTATGCAATCTATTTAAAAATTTTTGTTCTCTGGAGTTTAATTCTATAATGTAAGAAGTACATGTTTATTTCTTGAATCAGGTTTTAAAAGATACTTAGGATGGTTTTTCATTAAATGTATGTCCTCATGTATATATGGAGCTTTTTTAACAAAATGAAAGCAAAAAGATTCTTATTTTTACTTTGTTCAGTTAGTGCGTTATTTTGTGAACTGGCATATGGTGATTTTATTTAGGTAGAAAATCTTAATTATATAGCTAATGTATTGTTTCTTTTTCTGTAGCTTCCAGAGCAGTTGTAGCACAGCATGTTGCTCCACCACCAGGAATAGTGGAAATAGATAGTGAGAAGTTTGCATGTCAGTGGTAAGTGGTGTGGCTCTCTTCAACCATTTTCCTTAGAAAGAGGAAATGTAATAATCTGCCATCCAGATTATTTCATCTTAAATTATATCCTTATTAGAAGAGAGAAAAATTTGGGGGAAGAAAGGTTATCTAATATTATGTCACTATTGTGCTAAGTTAATTTGATGACCAGGATTTTCACTCTTAAGCTTTTTGACTGGAACCAACTGGAATCTTTTTTTCCTACAAGATTATACTTGAATGATTTTGTTCCTTTTGAGATTTTGTTTTCTAGTAAAATATTTCATTTGAGTCTATAGTGAAATCAAATTTACTAAATTACAGAGTTGGTTTTCCTGGGCAGACATATAATTTTCCAGTGGATATAAAAGAGTATAGTTAAAAGAGGGCTGGGTTTAGGGTCAGGAATCCTGAGTTCATATCCTGACTCTACCACTTATTGTGTGGGATGATATGAGGCAAGACACTTATTCTTCCTGGGCCTCAGTTTCTTCATATGTAAATTAAGCAAGTTAGACTCAGTGACCACTAAGATCCTTTCCATTTCTAAATCTATGATTCTATGAATCTTGTTTTTGGGAGAAAGTGAAATGAAAAGAGTATATTTTAAAAATAATATTTTAATGAAAATGAGTGAAAGCAAAGATTTATTACTTATTTTAATGAAGATAATTGAACCATGTCACAAAATTTCAACCTTAAATAGTATGACATAATGAAAACATATTATTCAGTTTCAATAGAATTGATTTAAAGCTTGCTTAATTTTTTAGCTTCTAGTCTTTGTTTTATATTGTATAGGCCACTATTTTTCATGTGAGTTAAAGCATGATCTTGGTCAGATAAATAATTGATTAAAAACCTGTACTGTATCATTAAAGTCAGATATACTAACATTAACAGTGCTTTGCACTATATAACTTAGAAGAAAAGGATTTTTATCTTATTTTACTCTTTTTAGGTACATCATTTGCCTGCCAGTTCTAAATATATGATATTATATTAAACTGTTAGCTTTGGGGAATAATCTTTATATGTAAATTGTGTTGTGCTTTTACTTACATAAAATTTGTTCTCTGTGATCCTGTATCTTCCAAATTTCTTTTTGCTATCCATTGTCTTTCTTTTCATTTTACTTTTCTTGATTATCCCTACCACCATCTTATCATTTCTTTTTCTCTTGTGATCATTTCTAGCTCACACTCACCACAATAATGTCTTTCTCCAAAGATGAAGGGTTGTCTTTTAAAATTGCTAACATATATAAGCTACATTCTTCATCATTAGCATGTTTTTTGTCTTTTTTCATGTGTTCCCAAACACTCAACCTACTGTGTCTGGTTAGAGTCCGTGCCAAGCTTCCCACCTCTACCAGGAATTATCCATTTTTTTTTCTTCTATTCTAGAGCATACATTTTTGCTGGCTTTTTTGGGAAGGCTGAATGACAAAATAAAAATATAATTCCTTTTTGACCTATATCAGCCAAAAATGCTTCAATATTCTTTGTTTTGGATCAGCTATTCGCAATAACAATAATAACTGACATTTATGTAACATTTTAAAATTTACATAGTACTTTATTAACATTATTTTGGGTCTCACAGATATGTGAAGGAGATATGCAAGTATTAAAATCCCCATTTTGCAAATGAGAAATAGGAGGCTTATTAAGTGACTTGCCCATGATCACTCTCCTAGTAAGATAGTATTTGAAACCAAGTGTCCTGGATCCAAATCCAGCATAGCACATTAAGCTTTTCCCTTTCAAGAAAGGGAGACCCAAAAAAGAACCGTTTTCTGTATTGTATCTATTCTAGTGCTACACTCACTATCAAAGCATATGACAAATTTTTATATGAAATGAGATGACTTGTGTAATGTACTTTGCTAACCCTGAAATGCTACATAAGTGTACTTGTTAGCTATTATGATAATGATGATGATGCTATTTTTATCCTGTCAATTCACATATTAATTCATCAAGTATTTATTAAGTACCTTCTCTGTCTAAGATGCAACCAAAAAATAGCAAATGAGGGCCTCTGGTTGGCATCTCCTGTGGTTCTAACTTCTTCTTCCTCTTCTCTGAATCTCCAAACTTCTAGACTCTAATCCTATATATATGTCACTGCTGTCAAACTCAAATAGAAATGAAGGCCAAAAACCCACACACAGGGAGTCCTGCAGGCTACATATTTTTATTTATGTTCAAAATATTTCCCAATTACATTTTTTTAAATTATAACTGAGGGTGACTTTTATTTAATTATATGCACAAATTAGCATCTTATGTCCAACAGAATCAGTCTTTAGGTGAGTCTTTCAAATAGTTGTCCAGAGTCCCACCAAGTGGTCACTGATGGTCAGAGTAATCATCGAAACCAAGTTTTGTAAAAGTAGTTTAGTCCAACTTGGTGAAGCCAGTGTCTTTCATATATTGCCTGGAGTCCTGGTGGCCCATGTTCAGGCTGTCCTTGTGGATTAGGCTGTGCTAGTTGGAACAGATGAGATATGACTGAGACCCCTGGCCATATTTGCAAGGGTAGCTCCATAAAGCTGGCACCAGTAACAAAGAATCTGGTTCAGGCAGCTCTCAGGAGTTTGATGGGCTTTATTCTACCCATGGGTCAAGTGGTCACCTCTTGTCCTTGCAGAGTTCAGACCACAGGGCAATTGGGTATATCAAAGGTGCCGGAACCTCACAAACCAAGTTCCCTTCATGCTGGATTTCACCCGGTGTTGTGTACTCTAACAACTAATGCCTGTCTTATTGGCCAGGGTATGCACATTGATCGTGTTGATACTGGGCCCCTGAATATTCCTGGAGAGATGGCCCTTCATATTCATTTATTAGAACTAAAAGGAGTATATAGGGCAGCTAGGTGACCCAGTAAATAGAGTGCTGTGCCTGAAGCCTAAGACCTGGCTTCATATACTTATTTAGCTGTGACCCTGAGCAAGTCACTTAATCCTATTTGCCTCAGTTTCCTCATCTGTAAAATGAGCTAGAGAAGGAAATGGCAAATCATATCTGTGTCTTTAAGAAAAAACCCAAATGGGTTACAAAGAATTGTACACAATTGAAAAATGACTGAACAATAACAAAAATCTTGATTGTGGGTTCCAACTATTGGTTTCCATACCACAGCATCACATTTAGAAAAGATATTGTGATATAAAAAATAGATTTCTGAGCCAACTGTATTTTCCAGAAAGGCCTGAGGCAGACTTCCCTACTTTAAAGGGATAACTGTAAGTTACCTTATTTTGTTTGTAATCTATTATATGGTTAGTCTTGACAAGCCTCTATCCATATGCACCTGGGAATCAACCCAAACTTCATTTTGATTAATGGCTACATTCTCACTCTTATGACATAAGTGTCTGGCTTCTTAGGTCAATGAGATTGAAAGTCATGTGTTGTGGGTCTTAAAAAATTCCTACTCTTCCTGGTTAGCTGTATATCAACCACTAGAAGGACTTGTTGGCAAACGGGGAATTTGTGCACAATTTGATTATATATCTTAAGACTTATTAACTCTTTTGGCTGGGATAACAACATACTCAAGAACCTTTTCCATTAGACCAGCTCATTGATCAAGTTGTACATCCCATTACCAGTTCAACTTTGTCATCTACCCACTTCCAAATTCTAAATTCTTTAAAGGGTTACCTAAATTCCCTTTCTTCTTGTCAGAAGTTATTAATATGATTCTTTTACTTCAACCAGTAAAATAATGATGATGATAATGATAATAATAATGATGATGATGATGGCTGCAGTGATACTATATTTGAATATTGTGATAGTAATTTATAATCTTTTAGGCACTTATATTTTAAAATCCTTACTTTCCATGGGTTTAAGTGATTTTGCTCAGGGTCATACAGCCAGAAAGTGTCTGAGGCCATATCTGAATCCTAACTAGGTCCTCCTAACTCCAGCCATGGCACTTCTATCCACTTTGCCACCTAGCTACCCTCAGGCCAGTTTTAATGTATTATCTTATTAATTTAGTACAATTCACATGGGTTTGGCAGTGTCTTGTACCCCTATTCTATAGATTAGTGATGGCAAACTAATTAGAAATGGAGTGCTGGGTCTCACCCTTCAGAACAAGTGCCGGGTATGCCCCAACCTCCCCCTTACCCCACTCCCATCAGGCTGCTGGGCAGAGGGACAGGGGATGTGAAAAAATGACATCAGGTATGGTGGAAAGGGGAAAGGGAGCAGCTCCACCCGAAGCCCTCTGCCTTTCTATTAATGAACAGGGGGTGGAGGGGGATAGCACCGTCCCCACAGAGAGAGCTCTGCGTGCCATCTTTGGCATACATGCCATAGGTTTGCCATCACTGCTATAGAGCATAAGCTTCAGCTAGTGTTGAAAGACAAGAGGCAGCATCAAAGCTCTTTAGACTCTTTGGCTTAAGTTCTGTGGGTCTACCTTCTAAGAATTCATCTAGCTGGCTGGAAAATTGCATTTCTTTCTGTTAAAACTTTTCTGTATCATTCTATTCATAGCCTGTATGCTTACTCCAAAGCAATTCATGTAAGACAACCATAATGACAAGTTCTAGATGATTTTGTCTGATTATGCTTAGGTCAAACTTTGGTTCTTTCTACATACTTTCATAAAGCATGCCGTGGATCTAGATTCCATAGAGAATTTCATTTAGACCTGGCTATTCTTTCTTCACTTTCTAATATTCTAGCTTCATAATCCTCTAATATTGGAGTTGACAGAAAAAACCATTAACAAAGTTTTTACCAAAGATAAAATTTTCTCTAAAGCTATTACAGGTTTCCTCTCTCCTCCTCACTGGTGAGTGCTAGGCTAGGCCTCTTTTAACAACTTGCTTTCTTGTCTTGTAATGAACCAAGTCTGAAAAAATTAAAGAGGCCCTTCATAGATGTTATACCTGGGAATGGGTACTCACACCCTACCCAATGGGTTGCCTCAATAAGGCTCCAAGAGAGAAGCTAATAGACTTCTAAACACTCCACGAGGCACAGATGAAATGGCTAACTTAGTATCTACTGTGAAAATACAAATTTTTGAAAACTATCTTTAAAAACTTACCAAAAAAAACTAAAAAAAACAAAACAAAAAAAGACTTCCAGCTGTTTCCACCTTTGACCATTTATTTTTTCATCTTATATTTATCTTGTCATTTTCCCCGTACTACATACAGTCTCTTAATTTTTCTATTATGCATTGTAAAACTCTTCTGCCAAAAACATATTTAACTATATCCTTTAACATTTGTATCTAAAGTCAAAGACTTCTATTAATCTTTTTGATCTAGTCTATCACTATAGGCTCCCCATCCTTCTCAGTAACAAAGAAGATTGGGGGGAAAATGACCCAGATGGACAGAAGAGAAAAAAGGCTTAAGTGACATTCACCTATGAGAAAACATTGCCTCCCTCATTTTGTGGTTGTTAATTTAGTGTGTTTAGCATGTTTGAAGTTGGAATATTATACTATTAAAATGCGCATTCAAAAATGTTTTTAAAAGCCACTAAAAGGAAAGGATTAGGAAAATTATAGTAACCTTGAACCACCATGCAAAATTCTTTATCTAGATAGACGTAGCCATATTGGAATCCCTCTGGCATAGACTATCCTTTCTTTTATTGAACACCCATTATATGAGCAGTTCTAAAGAATGAGTATGATTATTTTATTGCACAAAAATTTTTTATTCAAATCAGTCCACAAATTCAAATAATTGATGTCAATTGGGCTCTTGTCTGCATGCAATTGGTCCCGAGTCCCAAGTTACATTTGATCTTTGATAGTTGATCTCTCCCTCTTCCCCAGAGGCTTTTATTTCACAAAGTATCTCCATTTACACTACACGTAAGGTCCCACCATTTAAACTCCATAGGACAGCCAGTTGTTTATTGTGGAATTTTGTTTTGATGAATGCCTTGCCAGAAATCACAGATTTACAATCTTCAGGAACCAGAGTTGAGCAGAATTGAAGACATCCTTTTTCTTCTGTGCAGTGAATTTCCAAGCATAGAGTTTTAAACCCTTTAGAATAAAATATATCCCATTTCCTCTTACTAAAGACAATTGAAATATTTTGTTTTAGTGTATAGTTTAGAAGCTTGGGTAAATTTAACAATGTTGGATTATGATTGGTATATTTGAAGTCTAGAGAAGTAAGTAGAATTCCTACTTGCTGATGAAATAATAAAGTGACAAAGAGCTCAATGAGCTCAGTTCCTTTCTTTTTCCCAACTTGATATAGGATAATATGTAGTCAGGAATAGAGAGTGATTATCATATGAACACCAAGACCATTAGTCATTGTAACAAGATTAACAAAGTGCCATGGGCCTGTTCTGCCACATGGAAATAGATTTGCAATATAAAGCTGCCCTTTATTCTTTATAAAAGATTTTACTTGTATTATAAAATTAAATGAATAGGCCACTGTACCTCTTTGTTCCTTAATTTCCCATTTATATAAAACAAGGGTTTTGTTTAAATAGGCCCCAAAGATCCCTTGAAACTCTAATCCTAAGAAATAAATGGCTAGTCTACTTTTGCGCATTAACATGGTTCAAACCCACTCTGTACTTTCACAAGTAAGAATGCTTATTTATTTGAATTATGGTACATAGTGTTAAATACAATGCTTTGACAGTATCATTGAATTGTTTCAATATTTTAAAATATTATCTTGAACTTAGCATTAATTGTTTTTGTCTATTTTTAGGTTGAATGCACATTTTGAAGTGAATTCAGATTGTTCAGTCTCTCGATCAGAAATGTACTCTGAATACCTTTCAACTAGTACTAAATTAGCCCGAGGTGGAATCCTGACATCAACTGGATTTTATAAATGTCTTCGGTACGATCTCTGGTCCATATTCAAATAAATTATGAGTCTTCATCCTGCTTTTTGATTACTGTAGCTCACCGGTATCTAGAATCTATTCCTATATGGTGCTATATTGAATATAGGTGAATTTGAAACTTTATGGAAAAGGTTTTTATTATAATATTTGATTGAATATTATAAAACTTTTAAAAGTAACCAATTGAGTCTAGTTGAATTCCTTTCCATTATGAAAGTAATCTTTTAAAATTTCACTCTTTTAGGAATGCTATACTTTAAAAATCACGATAGCGAGAATTGCTAAAAATTCAACATAATTTCTTGATAAATTGTTGTCATTGAAAAATTAGGAACTACTTTTCCATTCTTTCCTTTTCTGCTTGTTTTGTTTTTGAATAAATAAACAGTATTTTGCTGTTATAATTTGAGCTTTGTTGGAATTCTTGTGGGTAATTAGTAATTATTTTAAAAGCTGATAAACATACTTGTGTTTGACAGAACGGTCTTTCCAAATCATACAGTGAAGAGAGTGGAGGATGCAAATAACAACGCACAGGCACATATACATGTAGTAGGGGTAAAACGGAGGGCAATACCACTTCCCATTCAGATGTACTATCAGCAACAACCAACTTCTACACCTGTGGTCCGTGTCGAGTCTGTTCCAGATGTGTCTCCAACTCCTTCACCAGCAGGTTTTATTTTATTATTACATTTTCAATTGAAGTTAATTGATAAGTCTTAAGTAAAAAGGAGCAAATTAATTACAAAATGAGTTTTGTTACGACTTTTACAAAGTTACAGATATGCTTCTTTAGCTCATAGTTTTGTGACATTCGTGATGCTACAATCAAGATGGTTTAGCTTGAAACTTGTCACAAATTGTTTACCATATTAAATAGCTACATTTTTTCCCAGTTGTATGGAAGGATGAATTCTTCCTGCTTAATGCTTGAGTCATTTGGTTCCTAAGTTTGATTTGCTTTTCTTCTATTTTTAGGAATCCCACATGGACCACAAACTATAGGAAACCATTTTCAGCGTACTCCTGCGAATAACCAGTCTTCAAATTTAACAGCAACACAAATGTCTTTTCCAATCCAAGGTGTTCATACTGTGGCACAGACTGTTTCCAGAATTCCACCCAATCCTTCTGTTCATACGCAGCAGCAGCAGAATGCTACAGTGACCGTCATACAAAACAAAGCTCCGATCTCTTGTGAAGTGGTCAAGGCTGCCGTCATTCAGAGCACTCTTCCCCAGGCGGCAGTGCCCGTTAGCATTGCCGTGGGAAGCGGAGCAGCGCAGGCTTCCATCGTTCAGAATCACACGCCGGGAGCGCAGCCCGTGACCGTGGTCAGTTCTCAAACGCTGCTGCACCACCCTCCAGTGATTCAGCAGCCGTCGCCGCTGCACGCCGTCGTACCAGGGCAGATCTCCTCGGGCACTCCGGTGACGGTCATCCAGCAGGCCGTGCCCCAGAGCCACCTGTTCGGCCGAGTGCAGAACCTACCAGCGTGCCCTTCCACGGTTTCCCAAGGCCAGCCGTTACTCACCACGTCCTCCCAGCCCGTGCAGACTTCATCTCAGCCGCCGTCTTCGAGCAGCCAGCCGCAGGACACCGTCATCATTACGCCCCAGCAGTATGTGACCACGTCGGCCTCCAATATCGTCTCTGCTACTTCGGTGCAGAGTTTCCAGGTGGCGGCTGGCCAAATGGTCACGATAGCCGGAGTCCCGAGCCCGCAGACGTCGCGGGTGGGATTTCAGAACATCGCCCCCAAGCCCCTCCCTTCCCAGCAGGTTCCGTCCGCCGTGGTCCAGCCGCCGATCCAGCAGCCCCAGCAGCAGGCCCAGCAGAGCGTGGTGATCGTGAGCCAGCCGGCTCAGCAGGGTCAAACGTACGCACCAGCCATTCACCAGATTGTTCTCGCTAATCCGACCACCCTCCCAGCGAGTCAAACCGTCCAGCTACCTGGACAGCCAAACTTAACTCCATCTTCCTCCCCGTCCCCCGGACCAAACGGCCAAGTCCCGTCTGTGATGTCATCTCCACCTTCCACTCCTCAGGCCCAGGGGCCTCCCCCGACGGTCAGTCAGATGCTGTCGGTGAAAAGGCAGCAGCAGCAGCAGCACTCGCCGGCGCCTCCCCCGCCCCAGGTCCAGGTGCAAGTTCAGCCGCCGCCACAGGTACAGATGCAAGTTCAGCCGCAGCAGACAAACGCGGGAGTGAGCCAGCCTGCTTCTGGAGAATCCAGTCTCATCAAACAGCTGCTGCTTCCAAAGAGAGGCCCTTCGACGCCGGGGGGCAAGCTCATCCTGCCCGCTCCCCAGATCCCGCCGCCCAACAACGCCCGCGCCCCCAGCCCGCAGGTGGTCTACCAGGTGACCAACAACCAGACACAAGGTTTCGGAGTACAAGGGCAGTCTCAAGGTCAGCAGCTACTGGTCGGGCAGCAGAATGTCCAGCTGGTCCAAAGTGCAATCCCACCAGCAGGGGGAGTGCAGACAGTCCCTATCTCCAACTTGCAGATATTGCCAGGCCCTCTGCTCTCAAACAGCCCAGCAACTATTTTCCAGGGGACTTCGGGCAATCAGGTTACAATAACAGTTGTGCCAAATACTAGTTTTGCTACTGCAACCGTGAGTCAGGGAAATGCAACTCAGATCATCGCCCCCGCAGGAATTGCCATGAGCGGAGCACAAACGGGAGTTGGACTTCAGGTGCAAACCCTTCCAGCTACTCAAGCACCTCCGGCTGGACAATCATCGTGTGCTACTGCTGCTGCTCCCCCATTCAAAGGCGATAAAATAATTTGCCAAAAGGAGGAGGAAGCAAAGGAAGCAACAGGTTTACATGTTCACGAACGTAAAATCGAAGTCATGGAAAACCCATCCTGCCGAAAAGGAGTTGCAAACACCAGCAATGGGGATACAAAAGAAAATGAAATGCAGGTGGGGAGTCTTTTAAATGGGAGAAAGTATAGTGACTCAAGTCTACCTCCTTCAAACTCAGGGAAAAGTCAGAACGAGACCACCCAGTGCTCACAAATCAGTAATGGGCCATCATTAGATTTGGGCGAGAACGGAGCTCCTGGAAAGCAGAACTTGGAACAAATGGATACACAAGAATTCAAAAGTGATTTGAAAAAACCCCTAGTTAATGGAATCTGTGATTTTGATAAGGGAGATGGTTCTCATTTAAGCAAAAACATTCCAAATCACAAAACTTCCAATCATGTAGGAAATGGTGAGATATCACCAGTGGAGCAAGGGAATTTAGATGCCACTCAGCAAGATACTGCCAAAGGTGATCAAATAGAAAGAATTTCTAATGGACCTGTATTAACTTTGGGTGGGTCACCATCTGTAAGCAGTATACAGGAGGCCACAAATGTGATAACCCAGCAACTTAGTGGTACCAACACTGATTTATCTAATGGACCTTTAGCTTCAAGTTTGAGTTCAGACGTGCCTCAGCAACGCCCAAGTGTAGTTGTCTCACCACACACTGCAACCTCTGTTATACAGGGGCATCCGGTCATAGCAGTACCCCACTCAGGATCTAGAGCATCCCAGTCTCCCTTATCATCTGAAGTTCGGTCTACTAATGGCACAACAGAATGCAAAACTGTAAAGAGGCCAGCAGAGGATATTGATAGGGAAACAGTCCCCGGAATTCCAAATAAAGTAGGAGTTAGAATTGTTACAATCAGTGACCCCAATAATGCTGGCTGTAGTGCAACAATGGTTGCAGTACCAGCAGGAGCGGATCCAAGCACTGTAGCTAAAGTAGCAATAGAAAGTGCTGTTCACCAAAAGCAGCAGCATCCACCAACATATGTACAGAACATAGCCACGCAGGTATGTTCACTCTCCTGTTTCTTTTACTATAAAAATTGTGGTGTATTTTAAAATTTTATTTTATAAAAGTTGGTTTGGGGGGGTGGAGTGGTATATAATCATTAGCTCATCTGTGTTTTCTCCTGTCTAGCCCTGAAAAGTTGTAAGATTATAATGTTTTAGTGCAAATATGTAACGAACCTACTGTTCTTTTTTTTTTTCAGTTCTTATTACTGTCATATTTTTAGTCGAATAGTTTTACAATCAATTTTATATAAAGAACCTTTTCAATTTTTTCTCCTAATGCTGACCAAGCTAACTTATGTATTTTAACTTCTAGAAAAATGACTGTCTAACTAGAGGTACTTGAAAATCTTTATTTCCTCGCATTTTTAAAAGATTTTGCAAATACTACCAGGACAGATAATTTCTGTATTTTAACTTTTGCATTTCAAAGTATATTTATGTAAGCAACTTGTTTGCCAGCATCTTTGTATAATGAATCCCATAGAGATCACATTGTGTTGTTTTTCTTTAAAATGCTATCAAATTCTTGCTTGATATTCTTATATATCAAATAAATTATATTATCTCTACTTACTAGAATCTTAAGATATCTTGAATTCAGACAAGACTATGCTCTAAACATCATCTAAACAAAAAATAATTTTGTTATTCTATTGCCTTTCCCTGTTTCATTCTCAAGTTTCTGCTATATCTTCCAAAATGTTTTCCAGAAAAGTTGTGAATGACTTAAGAAAACATTCTCCAAAGAAATGATATCGATTTGGAAATTCTGGGATCACGTTCTAGTTATGAAAGTTAAAATAGTTGAAATACTAACCTTTAAATTCTGAGGTTTAACCCCACCTTGTCATTATCTCAAGGTTTTATCCCCATTCTGCTAGTGCCAAATCTGGATGACCCTATTCTGGTTTGGGTCATTAGTAATTAAAAAATTTTCAGTAGCCACTGTCAACAATAGGCCGAAATAGGTATAGAAAAAGCAGCCAGAGATCTAGTAACATATCACAATAGTCATACTTACGAAATTCTAGTCCTTTTAGCTTGTTGCTTTATATAAGTATGTGAATTTACTTATTATTATCCAAATAGCATTACACTTGATCATAATTTGATTCTAATTAATACATAGCATATATAGATATGAATAAATATATTTCTAAATCTTTAAGAGCACTAAAATATTCTATTTGTTTTGAAAGAGGTGCTACATGCTAGGTATTAACCTGATTTGAATCTTTACAACTTATTAAAAAATTGAGAAAGCTTTACTAAATTTGTCATTCTGCTTTTAAACATTTTCGAGTTCACTTATATGGTATTCTCTCTTCTAGAATTATTAATGACCCCAGTTAGATAGTAAAAATCCAAATAATTTGTGATATGATAATCAACAAATTTTAAGAAGAGTCCTGTATCGGGATAGTTCATTGAACCTTAATTTTTATGTCTTTATCTCCCTATCTCAATATATTCAGTTGTAATAAGTCAATATCAAAAGCATCATTATTATATTCCTTAAGAAGCTATAAGGAAAAATTACCATTAGGAAGTTTGGATTTATACTTTTCTTAAATTATGAAATTTCAGAACTTCCAAAATAACTATAGTATGTCAATACATTGTGTGTGTGTGTGTGTGTGTGTGTGTGTGTGTGTGTGTGTGTGTGTGTTTGTATGTATGTGCCAGAGAGAGGGGGGGAAGCATGTACTCATTAATGGTAGACTTACAAATTTGTAGGGTCTTGTTAGAGAACAATTTTAATTTTCCACAGTAAAAGTTACATTCATTACATTCTTAAGGCTCTTCTCCTGTATGAAATCTCATAATGAGAATCACACATTCCCAGAGTTGGAAAGGACCTCAGAGGCTATTCATTTCAGGTATATATCTTTAGCCCCTACATGTGTCCAAAAAGTTATCATTCAGCTTTTTGCTTAAAAGCATCCATTGAGAGGTAACCTACTACCACTCAAGCCAGCACTGTCTATCATTAGAAAACCCTAGTTGCCATTAGGTTTTGCATTTAAAATTTCACTCATTGTTCTTAAGAACTCTCTAGGATCAAACCTGCCAAATCTCATCTCTTTACCATACTAAAAGTAGCTATTATATTTTTTTGGCATTTTCTCCTCTCTGGTCTAAATATTCCTTAGTTCTTTCACTTAATACACCTGTGATACAATGTAGAGGCTCTTCTAGATACTAGATACCAAGTCCATTTGCCTGCAAAAGTGTGGTGTAAGAAATTAAATGCCATTTAAAACAAGAGATCTTTAAGGCATTGGTACATTTTAAACTTTTATCCTGTTATATTTAGCACATATATATTTAAGTTTTAATCATTGTTATCATCAAAAATCTCTTCGGAAATTGCATTTTGTTTGCTTGTAGAGATAAAAAATAATTTGAAGTTTAAATAATATTCTAGCTCTCTCTCATGGAGAAATCATTCCTTGATTCAAAAATAGGAAATACTAAAAAGAACAACGTAGAAAAATTAAATTATATTAAAACTTATTCAGCTTTTTTTTTCCATTGTGAAGAGATAAATGAACTTTCCCTAAACAAGTAAGCTACATAGTTAAAACTGAACATTCTGAAAATCACTGTAATATTTTGAACACTTTACTTTCTTAGATTCTTGGAAAGTTAGTATGAAGTTATTTGAAAACTAAATTATTTTTCCTTTAAAAACATAAATTTATTTCTATCTTACATCCATCTAGTTTGGAATTGAATGCTATTTTAATATATAATTAGGGAGGATACTGGACATAAGCTATCATGTTAAGAGCACTTACCATGTGCTAAGTGCTAGAAAAAGGCAAAAGATAATCACAAACCAGTGAAGAAGATAACAAGCAAACAAATGTGTGCAAGCCAACCATATTTAGGATAAATAGGAAACAACCAACCTAGGGCAGGCATGAGAATTAATTGAGGTGGGGAGGGGGAAGTGGGGAACACCTCTGTAAAAGATATTATTTTAACTGGAACTTGAAGCAAGTAAGAGAGCCAGAAGATGGGGATGAAGATGCAGAAGCATTCTTGTCCCCTGTAGGGAGCACAGCCAAAAAAATTGAGCCAAGAGATAAAATGTCTTGTTTGTGGAAAAGCAAGGAGGCCAGTATCACCAGGTTGCATAGTATGTGGAGTGGGAAGGGAGAACGGAGACATATGTAAGCTATAAGAAGAATGAGGAGATGGTTTTGAACACTAAACAACGGATTTTGTATTTCATTCTGGAGTTAATAAGGAATTTATCGAGTAGAGAAGTGACATGATCAGACCTGCGCTTCAGGAATATCACATTGGCAGCTAAATAAAAGATGGATTATAGTTACTGTAGAGAGTTGTGGCAGGCCGACCAACCAGCAGGCTATAGGAGTTGTCCAGTACCTGTGCCCAGGTGGTACCACTATCTAGGAGAGAAGGGGAAGTGTTTGAGAAATTTTGCAAGTCAGCTGTTGTTGACAACAGATTAGATATGGGTGATGAGAGATGCCAAAGACTTGGGGATCCTATCTAAGTTGTGAGCTTTGGTGACTGGAGGATGGCAGTGCATTCCACAGAAATGGAGCAGTTTGGAAGATAAGAGGCTTTGGGAAGTTAAATTCTGGACTGAATTAAGTTTAAGATGTCTATTGGATGTGTCTGAAGTACATTAAAAGAGGTAAGACAAGAGATCAGCAGAGATGTTAGTGTTTGATTTAAGTAGCTTTGAGAATCATTAGCATAGACATTGTAATTAAATCCTTGGGAGGGATGATATCACCAAGTGTAGTATGGGGGAGCAGGGAAGCCAACCTAGGACAAAGCCCTATTACCCATGGTTTGTAGACCTGTCCTGGATGAGAATGCAGCAAAGGAGACCGAGAAGGAGCAGTTAGGATAGGAAGAGAACCAGGAGAGGGTGATATCCCAAAAACCTAGAAAGAAAAGGGTATTAAGAAGAAAGCGTTTGATGGTCTTAGAGGTTGCAGAGAGACTAAAAAGAATGAAGATTGAGGGAAAAAAATTCTTAAATTAACATCGGGGTATTACCAACTTGTCCCCACCTTACTTTTGCCCTCCTCACACAGCGCTTGTACCACTGAAGTATCTTTCTTCAGTAATTGGGCTCAAGTTCCTGCTTACATTTTCTACAATTCTAGTCTGACACTAGACAAACTGTCTTAAAATGTGCCCTTTTTTGTTGTTATTCCTCTGTTCATTAATATTTAATAATTGAGTGCCATAGAATATTAAACCTTGTTAAGCAGTCATTTATTGTTTCAACCTGCTACTCGAAACTTTTCTGTTTCTGAACATAAACTCTTTCTACAGCAAAGGTGATTTACTTATTTTCTTGAGTATATACTGCCTTTGTATCCTTGTTTTTTAATATTTTTTCTATTTGTATTCCTTTCTTGCCTTTCTCTGCATGCGCAAATTGTACCTATCGTTCAAGGTCTTGTTCAAAGATCCACAAAGCTTGTTTTTTCCCCTTTAGAAATGACTTTCTCCTTTCTCTGAATTACCATAAACCACTTACTGTTTGGAATTTATTATTCCATTTATTGTTTACTTTTTACATGCTTATCATTTTACAGACTAGATTGTAAGCTCTTATGGGGCAAGGACACAAAAATTTATACTTCTTGTCTCCTATTGCAAATTGCACATGGTACATTCTCAGTAAATATCTGTTGACTGAGGGAAAAAGTCTTTCAACTTCTAAATGTTTTGAGTTCTCCCTGGAAGGTAGATTTCTAGGCATCAAAGGCTATAGTTATTTTAACTTTTAGTTCCTTTTTTCTTTATCCAGCTATATATTTTCTCCCCTTTAAATTGAAGTATAATCATATACCTTCCTTTCATCAAATTTCATGATTATAAAGGATATAAATTTGTTTTTGACTGATATGTAATATTTAATATCAACTAAACAAAATTTATAAACAAGATAAAAAAGACAATTGAGCTGAACATTCTGAATATAATCTGATATGTAATCAATAATTTAAAATATCCCATTAATATTGATATATAAAAGGGTTTTTCCTCTTGACATGTCACCACTACAGCTCAAATTTTTAAAATAATTTCTTAATGTAGGGATGTGAATTTGGAAGAATATTTTAAGAGGGAAGAAACAAAGAATTGTATTAGTTTGCCATTAAAAAAGAGTTTGTGATAACAAACTGATCAATCCTTTAACTTGAATGGACAAAAACCTCATCTGATTAAGGGAGTTGATCTTAGGGGTTAACTTAATGAACTAACATTTACAGACTTCTACATATACATAGGTACATAATTATTCAGTTTTGTATTTTTTCCTGCTGGCCCAGGTGAAGCATAATAGTAAATTAATCATAGATGAGAAAATATTTGGTGTTTCAAATAGAAACTAAAGTTTTTCTTAAGGGTTGAAATCTCCAAATAAAAATTTTCAATTGGAAAATGATTTTAAATGAATTATTTTTAGTGCTAGATCATGATGATTAAATGTAATTTATTTACCTATATTTTCTTCTATGTTTCTTTGTGAAATAAAAGAATCTGAATATTTTTAAGACTTTTCAAAAAAATCACATGTACTTATTTAAAGATACGGAAAGAAAAATAGCACTTGGTATGTTCCTAGGTAAATGCACTATATTTCATGTACAGTTATTAGAATGAACTATAAAAATGTATATATGCTTTCCTTTATTATTTAAACATTTATGCATTTGTAATTTTCCAACAGAGCACACCTGTGACACCAGTACCAACTGTCCAAGTACAGGGCCAGCATAACAGTTCTCAGCCATCTCCATTCAGTACATCCAGTCAACATGGGGAACAAGTGAAAAAACCTGGACAAAACTTCATGTGTCTGTGGCAGTCTTGTAAAAAGTAAATGGCCGTTTTATTTAATATACTAGTATATGCTAGAAATGTTCTTTTAGGAATGAGCTTTTAGTTAAACTCAATTTTTTTAATGACAACATTTTATTTTAAGAGAAACTGGTTTTTAGCAAAAGAATTTCTTTTTTAGAAGTTATTCTATAAACCTAATGTAAGCAAAAATACACTTTAAATTAGGGATAAAACTTCCTTTTTGATAGATATAGAAGTTGTGATTAAATGTATTATTTGTATATAAAAAGATATCTTGATATAAAACTTATAAATGTTTCTGCATTTTAGAAGTCTCTTGAACATTTCTAAACTTACAAGCCACATATTATCAAGTTGTCATAGAGAGAATGGGCTTGACAGAAATTTTTAGAATAATATTGATGAATTAAATGCCATCTTAATTTGTGAGACAATACCTTCATATAGTTGATTCTTCAGAAGCATAAATTTATATAAAACTTATTTTGAAAAGTTTTTCCTCACTTTTTTTCCCCAATTAATAAAATTTGATGTTCTCTCCATTCTACTAAAACCCACCTACTCTCCCCACTACCATATCCCTATTAATAAAAGAAAAAATCCTCAAATATTCACAGTCAAATAACAACTGTGCCCACATTGGCCACACCAAAATGTATTTTCTGTTCTACGACTTGTGCGTTCTTCATCACTGGTCCTCTGGAATTCTGGTTGGTCTTTGCATTCATTAGATACATCTACAGTCTTTCAAAGTTGTTGGCACAAACTAGGTAAATTTCAACAAAAATTATAAGCCCATCCATTATCACAGGTGTTTAAGTTATGTTCTGCATTATATTTCAATTTATGGTGTTCATCCAACATCTGCCAAGAAATAGAGAGATCTCTAATTTATTGTAAGCCTTCTGTAGAGACTTACTCAAGGACTCTGAATAGTCAGAGCTTAAAACGGGGATCGCTCCTCACCTATAGGGTTTCTCCAGATGGTTTGTGGGTTCATCTTTTAGAGCATTAATATTTCTAATAAGGTAATGTTTTCTTTTACTCATCACTGAATACATATAATGAATTATTAACTTATCTGTAGCTTTATACATCTTCAGAAACAAGAGTATTGTATTCCTTTACTTCAAAAGCAGAAGTTGATGAGTTATATAGTTCCCTGGGTCTTCTTATACCAAAGTAGAGAGTGGTTTGAAAAGTTTTGAAAGTAATTTCTCTAGGGTAGTATGGTTTGTAGAGCCCAATTAATGAACCTTGAAAATGTGAGACTCTCTCTCACTATTAGCATCATACTAGACAATAGTATATGTCTAGAAATGAATCATTCTGTGTTATGTAATGTTATAACAAATTGGGGGGGAAATTTTATACAGATATATTAAGTAGGTATATTTTCCTGGTTTCTCATTGCCTTCAGTGGGTAGACTACAAGTGTATATAATTTTGCTATTGAAGATTTGGTCTCTTCATTGTATTTATTGCATGTTCCTCATAGGATAAATGCAAACAAGAAATTTTGTTGGATGATTTAATTTCCTTTTCAGTAATTGCAGTAGGTCTTTCACTGCCATAGAATTTGTCAAATTTTGTCAATGTTTCCTTGCAATTTTAAATAAAACAAATTTACTTAGATCTAGCCAATTTTAGAACTGCCCTTCACAGATATTACTAGAAAGATATAATATCCCCTTTACTTAGCGAAATTTCATTAAAGTCGAAAGCATTTTTTATTTAAGCTACCTCTTATGTTCTTAACAACTGGGAACTAAACATTTTACCTCTTTCTCCTACGTTTTTGTTTTGAAATGTTTGGCACTTTTAAAGTAGCTGTTTTGTGCTCTGCTGCTTTCTTGTGGCTGAAGTGACTTACTATTTTCTCTGAATACACACAGATATGCTACTATCTGGTGTATATGATGTTGCTTCTTTGCCTCATATGGTACAAGTATTGTCCCTTAAACTCATCCATCATTTCTTTAATCTAGATAGACATAAAGGAAGGAAAGGAATGGAGGGAGGGGAGGAGGGAAGAAGGAAGGAAATAACAATAGTAATTAGTGACTCCATGCTGCTTTGTTATTATTTTATCAAAAACAAATTAATAACCCTTACCTTCTGTCTTAGAATCAATACGAAGTATCAGTTCCAGGGAAGGACAGTAGGAGCTAGCAATTGGGTTTAAGTGCTTTGTCAAGGTCACCCAGCTAGGAAGTGTCTGAGGCCAGATTTCAACCCAGGACCTCCTGTCCCCAGACCTGGTTCTCTATCCACTGAGCCACGCATTATTCACATTGGCTTTACATTTCTTGTGCCTGCCTTTTCTCCTGCTTTATCTTACTAGGGAAGGGAATAATCTTTTATATAGTATCTACTATTTGCTAGGTACAGGGTGTACTAAGCACTTCATAAATATTATCTCATTTATTCCTCACAACAACCCTGTGAGGTAAGTGCTGTTATTTTCTTCATTTTAAAGTTGAGGAAAACGAGGCAAACAGATATTAAATAACTTACCCAGGGACACAGGACTTAGAAGGTCTCTTGAGGCCAAATTTGCACTCAGGTTGTTGTCACTTCACTTGGAGCTTATACAACCTTGCTACCTCTATGCAAAAAACGAAACAAAACAAAACAAAAACCCTATTTCAAAGGCATTTGTTCCCGGTAGGAATCCCTTCTCCAATACTGAGCCCTAAAAGAAGATTAAAATTTGAAAAGTTGTACAGATTTTTAAAAATTCAAATTTTTTTTTAGTTTGGAAATTTCTCCCTCCTCCCAGACAATACAAAACCCATCAGAAATAGAAAGTCATGCAAAACAAATTTCCACATTAGCTCTGTTCCTCTGAAGAAAGGCAAGAAAAAGAATAAGCTTTAATCTGCATTTTGAGTCCATCATTATGAGGCTTTTGGAATTGTAGGTCATTATGTTGATCAGAGTTAGTAAGTCTTTCACAGCTGATTATTTTTATGATATTGCTATGAATGCGTAAGTTCTCCTGATATTGCTCAGCTCACTTTTCCTCAGTTCATATAAGTCTTGGCCAGGTTTTTCCCAAACCTCCGTGCTTCGGGGCTTAAGCTCAGTATTATTCCATCAAATTCCTCTACCAAATGTTCGCGTTCAGTTGTTTCAGTTGTGTCCAACTGCTCAACCCTTAATAGGGGTTTTCTTGGCAAAGATACCAGAGTGGTTTGCCATTTTCTTCTGCTCCTTGCTCATTTTACAGATAAGGAAATGGAGGCAAACAGGGTGAAGTGACTTGCCCCAGGCTTGAGGCCAAATATGAACTCAGGCCTTCCTGACTGTAGGCCTGCCACTCTATCCACTGCACCACCTAAGTGCATCTCATGAGCATACCATCAGTTGTCTTTGCCAACACAAATATTTATATTAATATTTATAAATAAGTATTTTTGTGCATATAGGCCCCTTTCTTCTTTCTTTGATCTCTTTGGGGTATAGATCCAATAGCAGTATCGCTGCTTCAAAGCATATGTAATCGTTTTTTGTAATAGTGTCATCGTTTTTTGGACATAGTTACAAATTGCTTTCCATGATGACTAGACTAGTTCATAGCTACTGTTGGTGCATTACTGTATCTATTTTCCTACATCTTTCCAGCATTTGCTTTTATTTTTTTTTAAACCCTTGTACTTTGGTGTATTGTCTCATAGGTGGAAGATTGGTAAGGGTGGGCAATGGGGGTCAAGTGACTTGCCCAGGGTCACACAGCTGGGAAGTGGCTGAGGCCGGGTTTGAACCCAGGACCTCCTGTCTCTAGGCCTGACTCTCACTCCACTGAGCTACCCAGCTGCCTCCTCCAGCATTTGCTTTTTATCTTTTTGGTCATCTTGGCTAATCTGATGGTGTGTGGTGGTATCTCTGAGTTGTTTAATTCACATTTCTTTAATTATTAGTGAGTTAAAACATTTTTTCACATGATTATTGATATCTTTGATTTTGATGATTTATCAGTTGGAAAATGGCTCTCAATTCCCTATATATTCTGGAAATCAGACCTTTCTGAGAAATTTGTGCAAAGCCTCCCCCCTCCCATTTCCTACTGTTCTTCTCATTTTTGCTCTGTTGCTTTTGCTTGAGCAAAAACCTTTTTAATTCTAATAATCAAAATTATCTTCCTTATATCCTCTGAACCTCTCTGCATCTTATTTTTACCATGACTATCAAAGATTTGGTAGATCATTTCCTTCATACTTCACTAATTTGCTTATACTGCCATCCTTAATGTCTAAATCATGTTCCTGTTTTGAGCATGTCTTAGTATATAGGGTGAGATGTTGATCCAAGTCCTAGTTTCTTCCAGAATTCTTTCCATTTTTCTCAAGCTTTTCACAGGTAATGAGTTCCTGTCCTAAGAGCTTGGGATCTTCGGGTTTATCAAACACTTCAGCATATGGTGTACCTAATATGTTCTATTGATTAATCACTCTTTCTTATTCAGTACCAAATTGTTTTGTTGATTATAATTTTGTAGTATTGTTTGAAACCATATATTACTTACCTCTTACTTTCCTTTTTTTAAAAGAACTTGATTCCTTTGACATTCTTAACTTATTGTTTCTCCATGAATTTTGTTCTTTGGTAATTTGATTGGTATGTCATTGAATAACTGAATTAATTTAGATAGTATTTTAATTTTTGTCATATTGGCTTGACCTATCCATGAACAATTAACATTTCTCCAATTACTTAAAAGTGCCTTTTTTTGTGAAGTTTTTTATAATTGTTTTCATATAATTTGTGTGTCTTGACAGGTAGACTGGGAAGTATTATATGTTAACTGTAATTATTTAAAATTTTTTTTCTCTTTTTGTTTCATCCTGATGGGTTTTCATGGTAATTAATATACAGAAATCATAAGACTTTTTTTGGACTTATTTTATATCTTGCAGCTTTGCTGTTTATTGTTTCCATTAAGTTTTAGTTGACTCTCTAGGGTTTTCTAAATCATATCAAATGCAAAAAGTAATAGTTTCATTTTGTCATTGCCTATGCTTATTTCTTCAATTTCTTTTTCTTCTTCCTATTAATACATTTCTTTTCCAACATTCAATAATAGTGGTGACTCTAAATTTCCTTGCTTTATTCCAATCTCACTGGAAACACTTCTGAGTCTTTGGATCTATTACATAATATTTGTACTTGGTTTTAGATAGATACTGCTCCACATTTTAATGAAAGTTATATTCCTATGATTTCTAGTGAATTGTAAAAAAAGTTATGTGTTGTATTTTATCAAAAGTTTTTAATGTCTATTGAAACACTCATATGATTTCTGTTTTTATTTTTGATATGGTCAGTGATGCTTATAGTTTTCCCATTATTGAAATTGCCCTACATTTCTGATAAAATATCTAGCCTGGTCATAGCCTGATAATCTTTGTGGTATATTGCTGTATTCTCCTTGCTGATATTTTATTTAAGGTTTTTGCATCAATATTAGGAAAGTTGTTCTATATATTTTTTTCTCTATTTTAGCTCTTTCTGGTTTTGGTCATCAATGCCATATTTGTGGAAATTGATAAGACTCCTTCTTTACTTATTTTTTTCAAACAGTTTTATTAGAATTAGTTTTTCTCAAGTGTTTGCTAAAATCCATTTATAAATTCACCTGATCCTGAGATTTCTTCTTAGAGAACTCATTTATAGGTTGTTCAGAGTTTCCCCCCCAAGATAGAATTATTTTAAGTGTTCCATTTCCTGCTGTGGTTGTATGGGCAATTTCTATTTTAATAAATGGGCATCCATTTAAATTACCATTTTTATTGGCATAGTTGGGCAAAATAATCTATTAATTGCTTTAATTTCATCTTCATTGGTTGTGAATTTACTTTTTTCCATTTTCTATTTTTATACTGGTTATCTTCCTTTTAAAAAATCAAATTAATAAATGCTTTTTCTATTTTATAATTTCTTTCCCCCAAAAAAATCACCTCCTACTTTGAGTTCAGTGATTTTTTTATCTTTACTTTTAATTTTGTTAATCTCTCCATTGATTTTCAGAATTTCTATTTTGCTATTTAATTGATATTTTTTAATTTGTTGCTTTTTTGTTTTTAAGGTGCATACCCAAAGATCATGGGTGGCATCCTACAAATTTTGACACATTGTATTTTTGCTGTCATTATCTTTTTTTTCTAAGCTCTTACCTTCTACTTTAGAATTGATATTATGTCACTTACAAGGCAGAAGAGTGGTATAGGCTAGGCAGTTAGAGTTGAGAGACCTGCCCATGGTCACACAGCTAGGAATTGTCCAAGGCCAAATTGGAATCCAATATGTCCTGTCTTCAAGTTTGTCTTTCTATCCCCTGAGCCACATAACTGTCCCCATCATTATCTTTAATGAAATAATTTATTTTTTCTTTATGATTTGTTCTTTTCCCTGCCCATTCTTTAAGTTTAGGTTACTTAGTTTTCAATTAATTCTTAATCTTTGCTTCAAGGGCTCTTTATTGAATGTAATTTTTATCCATTTATTGTTAGACACATATGCACTTAATATTTCTCTTTTCTATATTTCTTTGTTAAGTCTTAATGCCCTAATTCATGGTCATTTTTTTTTGAAGATGCCATGTACAAGCTGAGAAAGCTTTATAATCTTTTCATTGCCATTCAGCATTCTCCAGAGGTGTGCCATATCTACCTTTTCTATATTTCTATTCATCTCTTTAACATCTTTCTTATTATTTTATGGTTAGGGTTATCTATGTTGAAGATGAATAAATTGAGATTTCCCATGAGCATAATTTTACTCTGTTTCCTCTTCAACTTCTTGAGAATTTGGAATGCTAGATCATTTGATACATGTAGGTTCAGTATTGATATATTGATTCATTGTCTTTAGTACCTTTTTAAAAATTTTTTATTTTTTCCACTCTACAGAATTTATTCATTTGATAAATGAACAAGTCATATATGCACAAAATGGAGCTTTTACTCTTCCAAATTAGTGGTCTGAGAGCAGCTGGGGATAGGAGGCATTTTCAGGGCTTTCAGGGAGGTGCAGAAACTATGGGTTCTGACCGAACACACCACTCATACTCCTTTGGGAGAGAGAGCCATTGCTACTCGAGAGACCCTGGCCTTGCTTTGGTCAAAAACTCAGAGCCCAGTGTTGGTCAAAAACTCAGAGCCCAGTGTTGGACTGGGATTGAAAATGAGGATTGAGGAAATTGAGGGGATCTGCAGAACTGGGGAGTTCAAGGAGCTACTCTGTCCATCCCCTTCCTGGTAACATTGGTCCAAATCTAACCTAGGGCTTTTGCAGGGAATGTGAACTGTTAGAGGAAAGGAGAGACACCAAAAGAGAGGAGTTAGACCAGACACCCCAGCTCAGCTCAAGACACAGAGGTTTGGAAGGGCGAGACCATGAACCAGCAGCTAGTAATGCCTTTCATAGATGCCCCTTCAGCAAATTAATCAAACCTATTTAATGACATGGTCACTGTAGTTCAACTTGAGTTCAAACACCTTTAATTATGACAACTTTCAGCCACAGGGTGCAAATTGTACTTCAATTTTTGTTGGTAATAGCTCCACCTCTGCACTGATAATGATTTCTTCATTGCTGCTATTGGCTTCATCTTCTACCCCATGACATTCTCAATTGCCTTGTACTTGGCTTCTTTATAAGGATCACTTGAACCCCAGTTGTATTCAGTAGTGTGGGAATACAGACCTCAATCTTCTTTTTAGGCTTCTCTTGTGTTTTGTGTTTGAACTTCAGATTTTTTGTTTAGGTCTGGCTTATTCTTCAGGAATGCTTGGAAATTTTCTATCTTATTAAATCTCCATTTTTTTCCCCTGAAAGACTATACTCAATTTTACTGGATAGGTGACTGCGGGTTATAAACCCAAATTTTTGCCTTCCTGAATATCATATTCCATGTCTTTCGATCCTTTAATGTAGAAGCCACTGGGTCCTGTGTGATCCTGATTGTAGCTCCATGGTATTTGAATGGTTTCTTTCTGACTGCTTGAAGATTTTTCTACTTAGCTTGATGGTTCTTGAATTTAGCTATTACAGTCCTGGAAGTTCTCATTTGAGGATTTCTTTCTAGCTGTGATCTGTGAATTCTTTCAATTTCAATTTTATTTTCTTGTTTGAGGATCTCTGGGCAGTGTTCTTTGATCATTTCTTGTAGTGTGATCTTCAAGGTTTTTTCCTGATCATGGCTTTCAGGTAGTCAAATAATTCTCAGATTCGCTCTCCTAGATAGATTTTTTAGGTCAATTGCTTTTTTCGATAAGATATTTCATGTTTTCTTCTGTTTTTTTTTTCCATTCCTTTGATTCTGCTTTTTTGTTTCTTGGTTTCTCATAAAATCATTAGTTTCTAGATGGTCAATTCTGGTTTTTATGGCTTGATTTTCCTCTGTCATTTTTTGATTCTCCTTTTTCAATTGGCCCATTTCTTCTTGTACTACTTTCATTTCTCCTTGCAGCATTTTCATTTCTCTTTCCCACTTTTCCTCTGCCTCTCTTAATTGGTTTTGAAGTCTTTTTTGAGTTCTTCCAGAATCTGTGTCCAATCCATATTTTTCTTTTGGACTTTGCATGCATGTGTTTCGTTTGCTTTTATTGTCCCCTTCTGTGTCTGTACCTTGCTCTTTGTCTCCATAAAAATTCTTTAGAATTAGGTGCTTTTTTTGTTTGCTCGTTTTTTTCCCTCTAATTACAGGTAAGCTTGGAGGGATAATGTGATGATCTGAGGGCTGAGAGCTCAGAGAGCCCCCTCCCCCTCCTGATTTAATTGACCCTTGAGATGCTGAAAGCTTAAAGACTTGCCTCAGGCTTAGGTATAAGCTTTTGATCTTACTCTGATCTTCATCTGGTCATGGGCTGATATATTCTAGCCCCAGGTTTAGGCTCAAGTTTTTGGTCTCTCTTGATCTAATCAGGCTCACCTTTGATTGTCCTGTCTTGGAGCTCTGCCCTGAGCTTTAGGCAAAAAGATCAGTGATCAGTACTTAATACTTAGTACTATCATTCACCCCAAAGTGTGAACTAAGTCCTTATCCCAAGCCCAGACTAGAATTCCCTGGGCTGAGGCTCTGGACTTCTCCACAGGGTTGAAATTTTTAAAAAGATCAGTACTTAGTACTTAGTACTGTCATCCACCCCAAAGTGTGAACTAAGTCCTTATCCCAAGCCCAGTCTAGAATTCCCTGGGCTGGGGCTCTGGACTTCTTCACAGGGTTGAAATTTTAAGTGGTATGGGTTGGCTTGTACCAGAATTTGCCCAAGCAGGATCTCAGGGTCTGGATGTTTGACTTGGGCATAGGTTCCTGATCTTTGGACAGCAAATGTGGGATAGCGGTGATGGTGTGTGGCTTGCTCTTCCCTCCTTGCTACAGCTTCTTGCTGGCTCTGCTCTCCTCTCACCCCAGTGCCCCAAACATTCCTTGCCTACCTTTTGGGTTTTTCTTTTCTTGCAAGTTGTTTCACTCAGTTTCCTTGTTGGTTCTTTCACTCCTGTTTGTTTTGTGGTGATATTTTAATCTTGGTCTGAGAAGATTTTCATGGTGACACAGAGCTGCTCTAGATAACTCTACTATTTTGGCTCCACCTTTAGTACCTTTTAGGAAAATGTCATTCTGTCTTTTAATTAAGTGTATTTTTGCTCTTGCTTTGTCTGAGATCATGATTGCTACACCTGCCTTTTTTTATTCCTGCTGAAGTATAGCATTCTGCTTTAGCCCCTCTTTCTTTAAATTCTTTTTTGAATGTGTTTACCTCTCACTCTTGCCATTTTGTGTGTGTATATATATATAGCTATATGTTTATATATTTTTTCTTTTGTTTTAATTAAGCATCCTCTACTTGTTTTTACCCTACCCCCCTACCTCATCCGCACCCAACTGAGAAAAAACAAAACCCATTAAAAACTTAAGTCAAATCATAACATTTCTACATTGGCCACCTATAAAACAGTTTGTCACATTTTGCATTCTGAGGCTCTCAGCTCTTTCAGAAAGTGGATATTGTCAGCTTTAGACTTATGGAATTCTGGTTGGTTATTTTGCTGATAAGAGTTCAGTACAATAGTATTTGAAGTGCATTTTTATACCATCTTGTTCAACTATTGCCCATTTGTAAAGACTGCTCACATTACCATCCTTTGTTCCAAAAGCAGCTATAAATATTTTTGTACATCCCTAGAGCTTGGTTGCTTAAGACTTATCTTCCCTCCCACCTTTAATCTATTCTTCTTTTAACCCTTCTTTATTCCCCTCTCTCCTTCCCCTCCTATTTTCATGTAATTTGAAATGGATTTTTTACAACTATATATATTTGTGGGTTTTTCTTTTGACTACTTCAGAAAAGGAAGTTCAAGCAACAGCGATTCCCCACCCAACCACCCACTTACTCACACAGGGTCTCTTTCTTATTTATATAGATAGCTACTAGTGTACCTTGATTATGTCAGAAATTTTTGACTAGCCTTCCTTTCCTTTCCATTCTAGTGTTTTCTTAAGATCACCAAGAATTAAAAGAACCACTCTTATTCTAGTTAGATTCCCTTTTTAAACTCCAGTGATGTTAAGGTTCATAGTAGACACATATATCATTTCACCATGTTTCAAGTGAAGTTTGTCTTTATTTTGTCCTTTATCATTATTCATTCATTTTTACCTTTTCACTTTTCACTTCTGTGTTTACTTCAGTTTCTCTACAGCTCTGATCTTTTTATGAGGAATGCTTGGAAGTCCTCTATTTCTTTAAAATCCACATTTTCTCCTGTAGTATTATCCTCAGTTTTGATTTATAAGTTAATCTTGGCCATAAGCTCATATCCCTTCTGAAATGTAGTATTCCAGATTCTCTGGTCTTTTTTAATGGTGGCTACCACATTATATGCAATCCTGACTCTATCTCTTCTTTATTTGACTTTTATATTTCTAGCTGCTTTTTGTATTTTTTCCTTGACCTGGAAGCTCTCAATTTTGACTGTATTCCAATTTTCAATAAGAGTTTTCTTTCTGACAGTCACTGGTAGTTTCTTTCCATTTCCTTTTTGTCTTTTAGTTCTAAGAGATTTGTGTAGTTTTCTTTTAAATTTTCTTGAAATACTTTTGATACATCTTTATGACTATTTTTTTTTTTAGTGGAGGCAGGTCATGGCAGATAGTAAAATGATTCTTAGATTTTCTTTTTAATCTATTCCCCATGTCAGTTATTTTAATATTAATATTAAGAGATATTTTATATTTTTTTTTCAGTATTCTTTGGCTTTTGACTTTTAATATTCCTTGTTTCTTCATTGGTCTATTTGAATTTTCAGGAAGTTTGTTACTTAGGCAAGGTTTTGTACCTCTTCTGTTAAGTTTCTCTTTCCAGTTCTTACTTCAAGAGCTTTAATTTCTTTTCCAAATTTTTTTTTTTGAGATACTCTCAATCCATTTATTTATTTAAAAACCTCTTCTTGGTTTACAGTGAATGCTTTGTATCAGTTCCAAGGCCAAAGACAAGGTTAATGACTTATCTCCAGTCACATAGGTAGAAAGTGTTTGGGGTCAGATTTAAATCCAGGACCTCTCCTCTCTAGGCCTGACTCTTTACTCGCTTAGACACCTAGCTGCCCCTCCATTCATTTATAAAAACATTTTGAACTCCTTTTTTTTTCTCTTCAATTCTCATTTCATCTCTTCTAGGAAATCTAGTTGGATTTATGCCAAACTTTGTTTCTCTCTAAGGCAGTGCTTATGGATGTTTTAAAGTCATTCTTCTGCATTTCTGTCTTGAGTGCCCTATCTTGTAACTCTGTCTTCTATATTTGCTCCCCTAAGCTTTATTTTTTATTATACTTATTAATACTTTCTTTTAAATTTATATTAAATTTAACATAATAGTAAAAAAATTTGCTGTTTGCTTTACTTTATGAAATTTTTTTATCTATGTATTTCTAAATGTTTTATTAGCCTTCTTCCTTTTTCATCTTTATTACTCTCCACTAAAATCCCTAATACAAGAATGCTTCAGTGATGCTATTATATAGAACACTACATCCTCAGGATTGTATCCAACCCAAAAGACATCAGAGAAATACATGAATCACATAAAGAGACTTTAGTATATCACTAGTGATGACCAAAAGGCTAAGCATAGAAATAGTACTCAACATATGTACCGTCAGAAAAAGAGATGAGAAAATTCTATAATGAGGATAACATAGATTGGCCAGGTGCTGCACTAGTGCCTACAGAATTTTAAAAGACCTAGAAAAAGACTTCCACCATACTAGATGGATTCTCCATAGATGATTTATTAAGCTGCAGTGGACAAGAATTGAACAGTATGAGATGATGTCACAGACACTGCTGTCCCCACCATTGGAAGTAAAACTACATCAATGAGATTTCTTTGCCTTTTCAATCGTGGTCCACCTCTTCATGACCCCATTTGGGATTTTCTTTGCAAAGAGACTGGAGTGGTTTGCCATTTCCTTCTCTAGGTCATTTTCAGATGAGGAAACCAAGGCAGACAGGGTTAGGTAGCTTGCCCAGGTTCATATAGCTAATGTCCAAGGCTGGCTTTGAATTCATAAAGATGAGTCTTTCTAACTCCAAGCCAGGCACACTATCCACTATGCGCCCACACCTCAATGAGATTATAGTCCTATTAAGTAAACGATCTTGTCACATTGGAAATTTAAGCACCCAGCATTATTGAAAGGGCCATCTCAACCTAGTTTTAACGGTAATTGCTTCAAGACTACCCTTAAGAAATATACCATGAATGTTATGAAAAATCTCCCCCTTTTTCCCTAAAGGTATCATTACGTCAACTTCAAAAAATTAAAGGAAAGGAAATATATATAGGCAAAACTAAGTAAAATTCACATGTACTTGTGTAGGGGGTGAAGGGAGGAAGGTAAGAAGGTAGGATGGATGGGAGAAAGGAGGGAGGAAGAGAAAAGAAGGTGGTGGTCCTCAGCCCCAGCAGGGGGAAATTGATTAGAACCCTGCAGGGGCTCCAATAAAAGATCAGAGAGCAACATTAGGGTTTAGAAGAGCTGGGTTTTATTTAAATTAAGAAAGGGAGGGTCTAGGGAAAGCTAGGAGGTAGATAGAAGGGGAAAAGGCGCTGAGAGAGATCAGGGTCTCAGGGTAGAGAGCACTGCAGGGTAGAGTGAGCTCCAGGGTAGGGAGCAGAGCTTCCAGGGTGGAGAGAGGACTTTCCCTTTTATACTTTCTCTGACACCTCCCCCAAAGGAAGTGGGAGGTGTCAGGGGAAGTTGTAGCGGAGAGCCCTGGGAGATGTAGTCTTCCAGGGCTTAGGATAATTCCAAATGACACATACTCCAACAAATTCTATATTTCTTTTCAGTACCTTTCTAAGAAAAAATTTAAAGTCGTTCTGATTCAGTCTCTTCATCACGTTAAGAAGCATTCCTCTATTTATATTTCAACCTTCTGTTTTTAATTATAGAGGAATTTCTGTTACCACCTTAGTAAGCTCGGTCATTGAACATTTTGACCTGGTACTTTTGGACTTTGCATTCAATCGTATTTTGGAAGATAATTAGGAATCAAATTTGAATGACATCAGAGTTCTAGCTTAGAGAATTTTATTTTGTTTCAGGTAATATTACAGTCTATTCTGAGCTAAGTGAAATTTTGTGATTTGTTGAGAGTTGTTGTTCAGTTGTGTCCAACTGTCTTGACCTCGTTTGAGTTTTTCTTGGCCAAGATACTATGGTTTGTTATTTCATTCTCCTGCTCATTTTACAGATGAAGAACTGAGGCAAACAGCTTTAAGTGACTTGCCCAAGGTTACAGAGCTAGTAAGTGTCTGATGCCTGATTTGAACTCAAGAGGATGAGTTTTCCTGGAGCTCTGTCCACTGCACCACTTAGCTGCAAATTTGCTAGTAGGCATAGCTCAATTCAATTTTTTTTTCTATTTCAGATAGAATTCAAATTGTAGTATATCTGAGTGGAAAGAGCCCGGGTCACACAGCTAGGAAGTGTCTGAAACCCAGACTTGAGCCCTAGGACCTCCCATCTTTGGATTTGGCTCTCAATCCACTTAGCCACCTAACAGCTCCCTGACATTGGATACTTTTTTTTTAAAGTCTAAAACTGAATAGTTTTATTTTCTAGGGGGTTTGAAGTTGTATATTTAGTGCTGTAACTAAAATAAAACAACAGTAACACCACCACCACCACGCCACTATTTTCACACAAATAATTGTCATTCTAATCTACACCGTCAAATGTAGTAACCAGTTCTGTGATACAACTTTATCTGTCATTATTCTTTGTAGCCTGAGATTGTTCAGTATTGAGATTCAGGATGTGCTCTCAAACTTAGTCTCATTTTTTCATAGTGTATTAAAGAACAATGCTGTGCATGTCAGAGTGAATTTGCTATGCTAGGTTCATTTTTATTGATTTCTATGTGCATTTTGATAAATCACATAGGAGCTGAACTACAAAATATACAGTCCTTTGGCTTCTCTGCCCTAAACCCCTTCCTACCCTCCTCAGCTAAGAGTTTCTCACATCCCCACAAGAATATTCACTCCAAGGTTTGGAAAGTAGCTACAACTTTTTTAAAATTATGTGACTGTGACTAAAAGGAATATCTGGTTATTTTTATCTCATTGGTATGGGTGTTCCTTTTCCCACTGGTGTACAGTATCATCTTTTTTTATCTCATTATCTATTCTCTTTTCCATAAATCCTGAGATTCTGCCCAACCATTATTAAACCCCATGAGTTCTTTTGTATCTCCCAAGAACCACTCAACTTTGCATCTGATTACTCTCTTTTTCCATTCATAGCTTAAATACCTCCTTTTCAAGTCATATCTAAAGTCAATAATGTCTTTTGTGCTGCTTTTGTACACAAGACATCATTAATCATATGCTTCAAACTGCTTATGCTATCCTTGAATTTCCATTGTCTTTTGAGTTATTTGGATTCTTCTGAGATCTTGATTTTCTTATCACTTGAATAAATATGACCTCACCAAGAGATTATTGATTTTAAAAAATGGACTTTTGTAGGAGTAAGAAGTTTTTGGTCATTAACTACATTGTACAACTGCAAAAATGCAGTCTAGCCCAAACTCCTACTTATTTTTGAACCTAGCTCAGCCCTCTAACACTTGCCCAGACTACATATATATATATGGACTAATTCAACCAGTTGCATGCCCAGCTATAAATAATAAACAAGGCAATATTTCTAGAATGATTGGTTTCACTGAGATGGCTGTTGTAGCTTGATTCAAATCATGTTAAATGTTTCCATAAAATAATCTTCAGTAATAAATATTTTAAAAGGACATCTACCATTATTTTGGTAATCACATTTGGTAAACATATTTTCTCTTTTATTAACACCTTATATATCAGTGGTTGAATTAGTGAACAAAATTAAAATTATCTCCTCAGTCCCCTCTTTGATGAAATCGTATGTCATTTTGCTTTTCACATGAAAGACCCCCTTTGTCTGAGGAACTTTTTATGAGGCTGAATCGATTTTTTTTGCCTCACTGAATCAAAAGCCTCTGAAATTATTTAACATCAAACATTGTGTGAACTCATGTCTTTTGTCCTGCTAAGTCAATTTGGAACCAGGAATAGTAACTAATATTAAAATATTTAATATTAATTAATTAATATTAAAATATTATTAAAATATTTCAAAGTTTACATAAAAAGGAGATGGTTGTAGAAAATTATTTGTAAATGCCTACCTTTTTATGTTTTCATTTATGGTGCCCATTCTCATAAAGATTTTATAGAGAAAAGAGGGAGGGATGGATGGAGGAAAGGAGAATAGAAGAGGAAAAGTTATGAAGGCAGGTCAATTTGATTCCGTGTCTACTATTCACGAGGCACTGTGCTAAGCACTTTGAAAATATTAACAGATATTATCTTATTTTCTCCTTACAACAACATTGGGAAGTAAGTGCTGTTATGCTTCCCATTTTATGATTAAGGACACTGATGGATTGGTTAAATGACTTGCCCAACATAACACAGCTAATAAATGTCTGAGGTTTCCTGATTCCATGCTCAGCTCCCCATCCACTGCCTCATCACTTAGACTGAGTGACTTAGCTAAACATCAAGCCAAACTTTTTGTAGACATATTTTCCCCAAAATTACTTTTCAACGTTTTGTAAAGTCATATTATTCATAATCTTTCCGCATTTTACTTTTTCGTGTTTTACAAATTAGTTTGAAGTCTAAACCAACACTAATGGCAGTCTTTGTACTTGACCTGGAGGTTAAATATTTGCTGACTAAATTCATTTCTGTTCTCATTCATCTTCATTATTGTGGTTATTGCTTTACAGAGTTGGCTTTCTCAGAGAAAGAGTAATAGTCATGGCAAGTCTTTTATTTTTTTTTTCCCTAAAGGGTTACAACTTTTAGAAATTGTTCTCATGAGCTGTGCATGTGTGCAGGGATTTCTCATCTTCATCCTTTCTTGATTATTCTTGTTCACCATTATCATTGGTATAGCTACAGTGATGTGACTGTTACACAAACAGCTGATTTTGAAGTAAGAGCAACATTAAAAGCTTTTCTCAAATTACTGAAGCCAGATAATAGATAAGATTATATAATCTACTAATGAGCCTATAACTGAAAGCATTTCCAATGTGGAATATTATCTGTCAGAATTTGTTGTCATGGCCTTGAATTACTCATGCTTACTTCTGCACCTTGTGAAGGCAGTTGGAATTTAGAAAAATAATTCTAAGGTAAGATAGAATCATCAACCTCATTAATCAACAGTTTAATTCCTTGGTTAGAAGATGATAATCAGGTCTTATTTGACAGCTTTAGTTTGAATTATAGAGCTCGAAATTATATCCAGAGATTATTTATGAAACTGATTTGTTTGATACTCTCCTACCCTTTTAATATAAAATAGTTTTTTAAACTATACAAATAGTCCCAATTTTTCTGCATCTCCTAATCTTTACTGCATGTGGTCTCAGTGTCCATACTTCTAAGATTTGGAGTTAGAAGACAGATTCAAATTTTAGTTCCTAATTGACCTTAGAATTTTTGCCTCAATTTCCTCATCTCTCATTGATCTCTCAGTGCCTAGAAGGTCATTGGTTACTTTGAAAAGAGCAAAGTTTGAAGAATGAATGAATGAGAAGAGACTATAAATGATATTAAAAATATATTTTTATATATATAAACACATATATATAAACCATATAATTGTGGAGATACTATAAACACCTTTTTTTAGGAGTTTGGCTAAGAACCGGGAAGAAAAATATAGTTAAGGTAATTTTAATGGAGAGATTAGGCTATAGAGAAATTAATAATTATCTTGTGATCATGAAAGATATTTGTTTCATGAGAAAATTTAAAATACTAGTTTTTCAATTTTTAATTAGACTTCTCATACTTATTTCCAAATGTCCAGCCAAGGAAATATCTCAGAGTTAGGTTAAGGAATAGTGTTTGCTTGTAGCCTTTTAATAATGCCTGAGAAATTTTTGATTTGATAGTGGCATGTGTGATGTAATATTACCACACTAAATATATTTGGATTAAAATAATAAAATTAACTTGTCCAAAGCGGGTAACATTAAAAAACAAAAAACTTAAAACCTCTTAACTAATCAAATGCCTTGAATTAATGCAAACTGTTGCATTAATAATATATATATATATATAATATATATAATAATAATATATAATAATATATGGGTTAAAGACTGGACCTGTGCCTTTGTTGGCGTTTAGAACTCTCAGATAAAGAACTTCCTTCCACCAGTGCCAGTCAGAACTTTGTGTGCAGCTTGAAGTCATATTGAATTGCCTACGACATAAAGAGGTTAAGTGATTTATCCAGATCTTTCTATTTCTAAATTGGCTTTTTCTTCATTCTGCCATCTAGAAGGGGCCTTAAATATTATCTAATTTAGTTTCATCATTTTACTGATGAGGAAACTGAGACCCTAAGAACTGAAATGACTTGTCCAATATCATGTAAGTAGCGAATAGTAGGAACTAAGTTTCAAATCCAGGTCTTCTGACTCTAGAACTATTCTACTTTCTCAATCCCTATAAAACACATTCCAGCGTCAAGTGTTTGATATTAATTTTACTGCCATAGCTGAAAAATCCTTTGTTATATTTAAATGAGAGGTGGAGGGAATGGTAAAGGAGATGAACTAATTCATGACTTCAGACTCATTAAATTCTTCAAAGTTTCATGTAACAGCACATGAATGTAAAAGGGATCAAAAAGTGCTTTTGTAGATATAGTAATTAAAAAGAATAGCATTTATGTTTTAAAAAAGATTTAAAATGGTAGAGACAAAGTTTTAAACATGCAAAAAGTTTTTAAATATCTAAAAATAAAATATTCAACATATTTGAGTCATTAACATTTCAGAGGAAATATTGAAGTGCTTTCTCATAATGTTAAATTGTGACTCTTTACTCTTTGCCGGTTCATTCATTTTTCATCTGACATTTACATTTGCATCAGCTTTGGAAGGGGAGGGGAAAAATTAGAAGCTGAATGGTTAACTAAAACGATTTCTTCAGTTTCCAGTTCACTACTTTGACCACGCCCAGCGTTTTCTGCACTAGTTCTGACCCAGGAGGGAATAGAAAGTTGTATATGGGCTCTATAGAGGCCACTTCCAGCAGAATTTGGGTGCCTCTCATCTTCTACATCCAGGATCAATTAAAAGTTGTACTCCTCGTGTCTTTCAGTTTTCTGGAAAATAATGGTTATGAATGATAGCCTGAGAATTTCTTACCTTTGTCTATAATAAATAATAGATATAAATGAATACTTTTAGTAATAATGTTTAAGCTTTACTTTGAGCCATCAAAGAGGAAGTATGTGAGGGAGAGTCTGAGAAACAAGAATATTCAGGTGATGTTGATACTTAGGAAAGAAAGATTCTTTGTAATTGAATGAATAAAACTGAAAAATTTGGTGTAGCAATGACAAGTTTTGTTAATGGCACTTTAAGGACAAAGCGAGACATTGTATGTGGGTACATGCATAATACTCAACAAAGACTTGCTTCTTTTATGTTCCCTGGCACAGTGAGTAGGCATATTCCTTGCTCTGCATTACTTCTAGCCCTTTCCTACGCCATCTCTCAGGCATCTCTTCTCTTTTAAGGTTTGCTAAATCTATCTTTTTACCCTGTCTAGATTCTTGTTGTTCAGTCATGTCTGACTCTTCATGACTCCATGGATCCAGGCCTGTCTGCCCTCCACTATCTCTAAAAGACTATCCAAATTCATTGTTTCCATGACACTGTCTATCCATCTTATCCTCTGCTGTTTCCTTTTCCTTTTTCCTTCAATCTTTTCCTACATCAGAGTCTTTTTTGATGAGTCCTGCCTTCTCACCATATGGCCAAATTATCTTTAATTTCATCTTCAGATGAACAGTCTGAATTAATTTCTTTTAAGTAGTGACTGATTTGATCTCCTCGCTTTCTAAGGGACTCTCAAAAGTCTTCTTTAGTACCACAATTTGAAAGTATTGATTATATGGTGCTCAGCTTTCCTTATAGTCCAATTCTCACAACTTTATATTCTGGGGGAAAATCATAGCTTTGTCTCTATGGATTTTTGCAGCAAGGTGATGTCTCTGCTTTTTAGTATGCTGTTCAGATTTGCCATAGTTTTCTTTCCAAGGAGCAAGTATCTTCTAATTTTATGGCTGCCGTCGCCATCTGCATTGACCTTTGATTCCAAGAATATAAAATCTGATGCTGCTACTGTTTCTTCTTCCTCTGTTTGCCAGGAAGTGATGGGACCAGTTTTTTGATATTAAACTTCAAGCAGCTTTGATACTCTCCTCTCTTACTCTCATCAAGATGCTTCTTACTTCTTCACTTTCTGCCATTGTCCGCATATTGTTAATATTTCTCCTGACAACCTTAATTCTGACTTTTGATTCATCCAACCTTGCCATTTCACATAATATACTCTGAATATAAGTTAAATACATAAGGTGACGCTATACAGACTTGTCATACTTCTTTCTCAATATTAAATTAATCAGTTTGGTTCTAACTATTGTTTCTTAACTTCATACAGGTAGGTTCCTCAGGAGACAAGTGAGATCATCTGGTCCTCCCATCTCCTTGAGGTCTTCTCATATTTGGTTGAGGTCCATGCAGTCAAAGCTTTTAGTGTGGCCAATGAAGCAGAAATGGATGGTTTTTTTGTTGTTGTTTTTTTCCATAATCCAGCTTATGTTTGACAATGTGGTCTCTCGTTCCTTTGCCTCTTTGAAAACTAGTCTACACCTCTGGTAATTCTCAGTTCACATATTGGTGAAGCCTTGCTTAGCATAACCTTGCTGCATGCAAAATGGGCACAATTATTCAGTAATTCAATTATTCTTTGACATTATCATTCTTTAGGATTGGGATGTAAACTGATCTTTTCCAATATAGTGGCCACTGTTGGTTTCTCCAAATTTGCTGATTATATGTAGCACTTTAATCTTTTAGGATTTTAAGTAGTTCAGCTTGAATTTATCACCTCCATTAGCGGTGTTTCCTAAGGCCCATTGGTGATATTAAGATCTTTTTCAGATAGTTCTTCTGTGTCTTCTTGTTACCTTTTCTTAATCTTTTCTGTTTCTGTTAAGTCCCTACTATTTTTGTCTTTTATCATGCCCATTTTTGCATGAAGCATTCACTTGACATCTCTAATTTTCCTAAAGAGATTTCATCTTTTCCATTCTGTTGTTTTCTTCTATTTCTTTATATTGCTTATTTTAAGGAAACCTTATTTCTCCTTCCTATACTCTGGAATTCTGCATTCAGTTAGGTATTTCTTTTCTTCACTTTTCCTTTTTTTCTTTCCTCAGCTATTTGTAACACCCCATCAGATAGCCATTTTGCTTTCTTGCTCCTCCTTTTGTTTTTTGGTTGTTGTTGCCTCCTATACAGGATATTGTGAAACTCTGTCCTTAGTTCCTCAGATACTCTACCAGATCTAATCCCTTGCATCTATTCATCACCTCTACTTCATATTCATAAGGGATGCTATTTAGGTGGCAACTATGTGGATCGATAGTTTTCCCTATTTTCTTCAATTTGTGCCTGAATTTTACAATAAGAAGCTCATGATCTTAGCACTAGGTCTTGTTTTGACTGACTGAAGATTCTTATTTGCCACCTTTTATTGACACTAGGTCATTCTCTCTCTCCTTGTGACAATTTGCTCAGTACCCATTTTAATTGTCTTCTCCATCCCATGTCCCCATACTCCAGGACTTCAGAATTTGTGTTGATGACCCTTTATCTTCCCAGTCATAATTATGAACTCTTAACTTTGTTAGATGATCTTAATTTGCTATTCATCTTCACCTCACTTGCCCAGCATCTTACCAAAGCCAGTCCTTTTATATATGGTTGTTCTCTCAAACTTTCTTCCTGAATACTGTCTTATGACTGTTCTCTATTTCTGCCTCTTTAGTGGTCTTTGCATAATCATCACTTATCTCCTGCCTCAAAGGGTAAATGTCCCTTAACTTTCATTTCTTGGCCCTCTACATTTCTTAGAGACATTTTCCATTTCTGTAGATTTAATTATTGTCTCTATTCAGAGAGTTTCTAAATCTATATATCCATCTCTAATATTTCCTGGACTCTAGCCCAGTCTCACCAGTTGGCACCTGGACATCTGTCAGAATGCCCCTCTGCCATGTGAAATGCAGAGCATGTTTCTTCACCCCTCAGCTCCAAAATTCCCTATTTACTTTGAAATAGTCAGACAAGTTCACAGACTAAGTTATCTTGAACTTTTCCCCCCTTTCTTTACTCCATTCATAGAATTACTTGCAAAGTCTTATCAAATGTCCCTATATATCATCTTTCACATCCACTTGGACATCTCCATTTACATGCCATTGTCTCTAGGTCAGGCCCTCATAACCTCTTGCTGAGATTGTACTAATAGCTTCTAATTGGTCTGTTTCCATTCTCTTCCATCAGAATCATCTTCCTAAGGTCTGGGTCTGATGCCTTTGGAATTAGTGTCATTTGATTTTGCATTTGTATACAATTTTACCTAAAATATTTTCTAGTTGATATATTCTTAACTCTCAGTGAATTGCCTTTATATGAAAGCTTATGTTCATGTGCACAATTCTCCCCTTTCAAATTCTCCATTTTCCTCCCTTGCTTGACCTTACTCCCCATTTTAGACTATCTAATTTAATAATAATTTAATAAGATTTTAGATCTATCCATTTTAGAACCAAAACTGTCTCCTCTGCCATTTAACACCCTTCACCATCTGGTTCCACCTTACCTTTCCAGTTTTATTACATCTAAATGTAGGAAGATTCACATCCTCAGATTCCAATTAAACTGACTTCAACTGCTATTGCTCACATAAAATTTCATCTCTGGTCTCGATGCCTTTGCACAAGTTGCTCATTAACCCTAAATTATTTTCCCTTTTCACCTTCACCTCTTAGAATCCTTCACTTTCTACAAAACCAAGCTTAAGTACCATTTTCTATGTTGCTGGCGCTCCCTAATTTCTAGTTAAAATTACGTTGTATTTTGTGTATATTTCCATTTTGCACATTGACTCCTCATACAGGGACTTAAAGTTTTTCTTTTTATCTGTAGCACCAGCACAATGCCTAGCACCCAAAAAGTGCTTAACAAATGCTTGCTGATTGATTCATGTAAGGAAAGTCCATTGAATTGTTAATTCATCAGTAGGTAATTTATGTCAAATGTTTATCCCTGTCCATTTCTTTGCACTGATTTTCCAGTCTTGAGAATTAGTAAGCCCCACTCACTGCACATTCTATCATCTCTGTTCTTTCACTTCTTTTCTTTTTCTAAAACCTCACCTTCTGTCTTAGAATCAATACTAAGTACTGGATCCAAGGCAGAAGGGCAGTGAGGGCTGGCTGTAAGTGATCTGCCCAGGACCACCCAGCCAGCAAACGTCCGAGGCCACAGGTGAGCCCAGGACCCCCCCAGCTCCCTCACTGATCTCCAAGCTCGCCTAACCTGAAAAAACCCTCCCTTGATCCTTCCATCCTTGCCATCTTCCTTTGCCGCTAAACTATGAAAGGGCCCCCTTTCTCCCCTTCATCTCTCACAAGCTCACTTCTGACCTTCTCCTTCCACACTGCTCTCTCCAAAGTGACTCCTGATCCAGCGGCCTTTTCTCCCCCCTCTTCTCCTTGACTTCTGGGCAGCGTCTGACCCCGAGGACCACCCACCCCTGGGGCCTCTCTGGGGCTCCAGTTCCCACCCAGGACTTGTGGGTGCCTCTTCTCTTTTCCCGCACCGGCTCGCCTGGATTGAGCTGACATCTTGATGCCGATGATTCTCAAGTGTAGCTTTCCTGCTCCCATCTCTGCAGACCTTCATCTTGCCTCTCCAGCTTCTCAGACATTTTGTCCAGCAGACGCTTAAACTCAATATTACTCCATAGACCTCGGTGCCTTCCCCCTTGTCCTCTGCCATCCCGCCTTCTCTGTTACTCTGCAGGCGATGGCATCCTCCCAGAGCTGCGGCTGTCATGGGCTGGGAGTCCTCCTGTCCTCACGGCTCCCTCTCCCCGCAGCCTGTGTTAAGGGGCCATCGCGCCGCTGCTGCTCGGACTCCAGGGTGGGCCTGGCTGCCCCAAGGCTCTTCTCGCTCCAATCCATTCTCCATTGGGATGGACAGGAAGCGAGTTTCCTAAAACTGGTGGGATGGCCTTTACGGGCCCACTGCCAGCCGCAGGCGTTTTCTCTATCTCTGTACCTGGAATGTTCTCAAAGTTCTGCTCCAACTACAGACCTCCGTCACTTCCAACCCATTAGTCCCCCCATCTCGCCTTCTCAAGGAAGACCGCTCAAGCCCCTCCCCCAATCCTCTCCCATTTCCCCCAGACGTCACTTGCTTGGTATAGACTCCCCATGTGCTGTCTTCCTCATGTTACTGTAAGCCCCTTGCGGGTAGGGGCTGCCTGGCTTCTTTTTGTGCCTGACACAGTGTTTCATAAGTGTTTAATGAATTTGGATGTCATTTGGGGATGGAGACTGCCGGACCTGTGATTTCACTGAGATGGGTCAGTCCCTCCTCTGCAGAGGGCTGTAAGAGGCGGCTCTGTATGCCAGCACAGAACTGTTTCCAAAAAGTAAGAAGCAGCTTTTCAGTAGGTAGGTCTACAAACAAATACGAGTAATATTTTTAATAGACTTTAGTCACCATTATTAATTAATTCCTCTTGCTGACAAAATTTTTTCACAGTATATTTCATAAGAGAATGTTAAAGTATAATTCAGGGTGCACAGTAAAAACTGGATAGTGTATCCGTGAATTTCAATGACAATTTAAAGTCTCCTCTTGTTCCTTGGACCCCTCTTAAGCCCCCGCCTACTGAAGACAACAGGCATTCATGCTCATTTTCCAGCGTCAAACATGTAACTTCGAATTCTAAGAACGCGGTATTGCTAACACAAGGCAGCGTGGAACGCTGGAGAGAGCCGGCCTTGGAGTCGGGAGGCGCTGAGTCGAGCACCTCCTCCAAGTCCTGCCTCTGACCAGGGACAGCCCCAGGCAACTCTCCGAGGCTAGGAAAGCACAGCAAGTGCATCTGCTTCCCTAGAGGAAGTGTTCACTGGGAGCTCCCTACATCGATGAAATCACAGGTCCAGTCCAAACCTTGGTGTGTTTGTAAGCTTCGTATAAGTGTGTAAAAAAGCAGAGCATGTAATATCTGTATGTATGAGAGCTGGTCTATTTTCATGTCATTTCATTTCCTTGAGAGGTTTTTTGCCTACCTTAAAGAGGAAGAAATTGAAGCAAAATGATAGTGTTAATCCATTTATGAAGTATATAATTATAGATTTTACATAGTTATAAAACTTAGTTAAAGTGAACTCAAAAAGTTTTAAAAGTTTGAATGTATTGGAAGAGAAAATAAGGTGGCACCTGTTTAAAATGTTTTTAAAATAAGAGTGTATTTTGCATTTTCTACAATGATATAGACTGTGCCACCATTCATCCCGAATCCCCTTTTATTTGTGCTATTCTGCCTTACATTGGAAGTCAAAATTAAGAAATGTTGATGTGCTAAAATAAGTTCCTCTATTTTAGTGAGTTAGTTTTCATAAAATTAATTTTGTTGAAATGGCAACAATGTAAGTTATTGATTTTTTTTTAAGGTGGTTTCAAACACCATCACAGGTTTTTTACCATGCAGCAACAGAACATGGAGGGAAAGATGTATATCCAGGGCAGTGCTTATGGGAAGGTTGTGAGCCTTTTCAGCGACAGAGGTTTTCCTTTATTACCCACTTACAGGTACAGTTTTCTTAATGCTCTTTAAAAAGGAAACAATCTGAATGAATTAAAGAACTTAATATCTATTTTTTTCTTTTCTCTCTCAAAAAGGATAAGCATTGCTCAAGGGATGCTCTGCTTGCAGGATTAAAACAAGATGAACCAGGACAAGTAGGAAATCAAAAACCTTCCAACAAGTAAGAATCAGGAACCTGAGCCTAAAGAGAAGGAAAGAAGTGAAAATCAGAAGAGATCCATAAAACCATAGTAGGCAGTATGATTAAATAGAGTGAGCACTGGATTGGCAGTCAGGAGACTTGAGTTCTGTCTAACCTTAGCTTTTCCATCAACTAGTTGTGTGACCATCGATAAGTCACTTCATTTCTCTGGGCATCCAGTCTTCATCAGTAAAATAAGACAGAAGTGTAAGCTCTTTTACAGCTTTGAAATAATTTGATTATGTTTCATAGAAATTAAAGGAGTGCGTCTTAACTCCATTTCCTGTGCATTGGACATTCATGGCAGAACGAACTACCCTTCCTAGGGGCTGAAGTGACCTGAAAGGTGTACTGAGTCTTAATAGATACGGGCAGTTTTGTTTTTAAAATGAGAAATGCATTTTTTTTTCCTTCTGTAAAGTATTTATTCTCTTTGTAGGTTTGGAAGCATATTATATAATACTTAACTAGTAAATACTTTTCACTGCTATGTGCCAAGCACTTGAGGCAATAGAAAGAGAAATAAGACATTGTTGCTGCCTTCAGTACTTTTACAATCTAGTAATAAATACTTCCTGTCCCAACAAATCTATTTTTGAATTGTCTGCTTTTCAGGTATCAAGATTAAGTGCAGAAAAAAAAAAACATTTAATTTTTTCATGTGACAATTTTAACCTAAGGCAGCGTCAATGATTGACTCAGAATCCTCTTAATTTTAAGCTTTCCATTGATAAATATTTTAGTCAATACAAATCCCTCTTGAAGGCTTCCCTGTTTTGCTTGAAGCACAACCAGCTTCTCACAAGCCTGTGGTCTTCCTCACTCCCGTAGCCTGTCAGTTTCCACATCTGGTTAATTCTGTCTCCAGCACATCTCTTACACTCCCGCCTGCTCTCCTCCCTCGCCTCTGCGCTCGGTCAGGCCCTTCGCACTTCTCCCTTGGACTGCTGCAGGCGTGGTCTCCCTGCTTCAGGCCTCTCCCCCTCTTGAACTTCCCTCCACACAGCTTCAGAATTAATCTTCCTAAAACACAACTCTCACCTCACCAGGTCCCTTTCCAGTATTTCAAGGGGCACCTTACTGCATCTCTCATAAAAGACTCCTCAGATGGCGCCTCCCTAGTCCTCCTCTTATTCCTGTAGTCCGGCCGGCCTGGGAGCTGCCCCTTTTCACAGTGTTGTTTCCCACTTGGTACCTCGGCACCTGGCCTAACATTAGGAAATCGTCTTGGATTTCTTACCTTTCTTTAAAGCCCAAATCACATGGCCTTTCCTGATCCAATTTTTAATGCTCACTTCCTTTTGAAATTACTTTGTTTCATATTTTATATGCTTTGTGTTTACTTATTTGTATACATATTGTAACAAGTCCCTCCTGTTCTCGGGTGAAATGTAAACGAGGGACTGTTGTTTCTGTCCCAACAATGCCTTACATACACTAAGCATTTAATAAAACTTTGCCATATTAAATTGAGAACCAAGAGAGTGTGTTGTCTCAGAAACTATGAAAAAATGGACAAGTGGCTGTTAGGGAACAGCGTCAAATGTTAGAGAACTCAAGGAGAGAAAAAGACCATTGAATTTACTAACGAATGCCTTGAAATATGTAGGGCCTCCCTCTGAATAGTCTGCCAGCATGGATGGTTTTTGTCTTTCTCATAGATTGAGAAAATTAATATTGAGTTTTGATTTTAACTCCCTATGAAGGAAGACAAAATAGTAAAACTTTAAAATACACCTGCCATAATTCCATGTTGCAACTCTATTAAAAAAAATTCATCTTTATTCCAATAACAAATTTCCACGTAAGTTTTCCAGAGTTGCACAATTCATGTTGTCCCCCTCCCCTGCTCCCCATCTCAGCGGACAGGCACATATTGCAGCTGCATCGTCATCTTGTCGAGATAGGCGTCCTCGCTCGATGATAACTAGCAGTTATTTATGATGCTGGCTGTGTTCGAGGAAACTGAGGCAAAAAGGTTAAGGGAGTTGCTCCGGGTCACCCAGCTAACACGTATCTGAGGAGTGCAGGATTCCTCCTGCCAGCCCCAGGCTGTGTCCGCAGCTTCTGTGACGGGCATCTGCGTTTTTCCTCAGAGATCCGCCCCGTAGCAGAGGCGGGATGTCCCGTGAGCCCCGAGCTTTAGGGAAAGTATTTCAGCCTAGAAAGTTTACGAGGGGTCCTCTGCGGAGCTCCCCCATCAGCTTCTGGGTTTCATTTTCATTTTAGCATGCTCATAGATCTTTGCTAAGGTACAGACTAGAACTTCTGCAGTGAATTTATCACGGCAGGCTCTTCTCCTCCTTGGCTTTTTAAAAAGTGTTTTATTCCAGCACTTTTATCCAGGTTGCTCATTCATCCAAAGCAGCTAGTTCAGAGTGGTCTATACTGGAACAGCTATTGATGATTTAAACCTAAAAACGAAGGAGGAGCCAAGCTTTGCCCAAACTAACAGGCACAAATAACAGGAATGCTGGGCAGCAGAAGGCTCTGATTAGGCCATTCCAGAAGTATTCCCCCGGAGAGGCAGTGCTTTAAGCTTAATCCCTATTTCTCACAGACAGCCCAACAAGGGGATGCTCATCACTTTCTTTCTTCTCCTCTGATTAATTTAGGCAGCCAACTTCAGGGGGTACAACCTCGACTCCCAGAACACAAAAGGCCATCGTGAATCATCCTAGCGCTGCCCTCATGGCACTTCGGAGGGGATCAAGAAACCTTGTCTTTAGAGATTTCACAGTAAGTGTACCCTGAATCTCAGTTTTTAGAAAGCAGGGTGAGGGTGATCTAATTATTGAATGATTCTTCTTTGTTTTTAAGGATGAAAAAGAGGGACCAATAACTAAACACATTCGACTAACTGCTGCCTTAATATTAAAAAATATTGGTAAATATTCAGAATGCGGTCGAAGGTGAGTAATCTACTAATGTTCTCCATTAATCGAGTTCCCAAATCATGTTTTTAACATTTAAGTGTTGAATTTACTTCATTCTTGGAAGAAAAAGCTCCATATAATAATTTGGCAGTTTTACATACCAGCCTTTCTTGTTCCACAGTCAATGTATGTGAAAATATTTTCATTTGGTTGAGTTTAGGATAAATTGTTTAAAATTGATTTAACAATTTAATGAGAAATGTTTTGTTAATGTTTTTACAAACATATTCAGAAGGTTCTGTTAAAATGGAACCGCATGACTTTGCAACATCGATTTGTAGACAGAAGGATGTACTTTTAACTTGACTTGTTAATTTCTAAATTAATTTTCTTTGGCAGATTATTGATATCTAAAATGAAGCAAAAAAGATTAAACCAAAGACATTTGTGGTAACAATGTGTTTATGTAGTAATTTTTGGTTTACAAAGCAGCATTTTCCTTAAAACAATCCTGTGAAGCAGAAAACTAAAATCTTGCTAAAAACTCAAGGGAAAGAGAATTAAACATTGTTGTCAAACTTCAGATTGGAATAGTAACTTTTATTGTGTGACACTGATGCTTACAGATACACTGGCTGTTTTAAATTGGCGTATTTGTGAACATCAACCTCGCACAATAAAACATGACTCACCACAGCTACTAAATCAGTTTTTAGTCTGAACCAGGCAAAGCTCATTGCAACTCGGTGGAAACATCAAATTTCACAGTGACGAACAATAGGTTAATCCTTGAGAGTTCAAATGTAGGATTTTATGGGAAAGTATTAGCTAACTAGAAGATCTTAAAGCTACTAAATATATCATTGATACTGAAATGCATTTTTCTTCACTACTTTGATCAAAGTTAACAGCTACAAATCTTTTTATCTTGCTCATTTCTATTTAAAAAACCAAA